>NW_027466519.1:10475000-10522500 GCF_050575085.1 Anarhichas minor | reverse complement strand
AATGTTTTTAAAAACCTCGTAGTTTTCACTACCATGGGTTTTGTCTTTTTCCATTTTTTCAATTCCAATGGTCAACATTCTCCTCCGCGAATCGCCACCTTAATGTGGTGGAGGAGTTTGAGTGGCTCAGTGATGGCTCAGTGATCCTGGGAGCTATGTTGTCCGGGGCATTAGCCCCTGGTAGGGTCTCCCAAGGCAAACAGGTTTCAGGGTAGAGCCCAGACTAAGAGCGGTTCAAAACGACCCTTATGACAGTTAGCCCACGGACTTTAGCCACCTCGCCCGGACCAGGGAAACCGGGGCACCCTCCCGGAGCCAGACCCAGGAGGGGAGCTCGTAGGCGAGCGTCTGGTGGCCGGGCCTTCGCCCATGGGGCCCGGTTGGGCTCAGCCCGAAGAAACACCATGGAGCAGCCACCCTGTGGACTCACCACCCGCAGGGACAAGCATCGAGGTTGGGTGCAATGCAGACCGGGCGGCAGGTCTGGCGGGAGGCCTGGGCATGCCGATCACCGGCAGCATAGACTAGCTCTAGGGACGTGGAACGTCACCTCGCTAGCAGGGAAAGAGCCGGAGCTGGTGCAGGAGGTGGAGCGATACCAGCTAGATATAGTTGGACTCACCTCCACACACAGCGTTGGCTCTGGAACCAAGCTCCTGGAGAGGGGTTGGACTTTGTCCTTTTCCGGAGTTGCCCAGGGTGAGAGGCGCCGGGCGGGAGTGGGGATACTCACGAGCCCCCGGCTGAGCGCCGCTGTGTTGGAGTTCTCCCCGGAGAACGAGAGGGTCGCCTCCATGCGCCTACGGGTTGCGGGGAGCAAGGCTCTGACTGTGGTTTGTGCTTATGCACCAAACAGCAGTTCGGAGTATCCGGCCTTCTTGGAGTCGGTGGGAGGGGTCCTGGAAAGGGCGCCGCCTACCGACTCCATAGTTCTCCTGGGGGACTTCAACACTCACGTGGGCAATGACGGAGAAACCTGGCGGGGGGTGATTGGGAGGAACGGCTTGCCCGATCTGAACCCGAATGGTGTTTCGTTATTGGACTGCTGTGCTTGCCACGGTTTGGCCATAACGAACACTATGTTCGAACATAAGGTGGCTCATAAGTGTACCTGGTACCAGAACACCTTAGGCCGGAGATCAATGATCGACTTTGTAATCGTATCATTTGATTTGCGGCCGTATGTCTTGGACACTCGGGTGAAGAGAGGAGCAGAGCTGTCAACTGATCACCACCTGGTGGTGAGTTGGATCAGATGGCAGGGGAACCGGTTGGAAAGACCCGGCAAGCCCAAACGTGTAGTGAGGGTGAACTGGGAACGTCTGGCGGAGGACCCTGTCTGGGAGGTCTTTAACTCCCACCTCCGGAAGAACTTCTCACACATCCCGAGGGAGGTTGGGGACACGGAATCCGAATGGACCATGTTCAAAGCCTCTATTGTAGACGCGGCCGCTAGGAGCTGTGGCCGGAAGGTCATCGGTGCCTGTCGTGGTGGCAACCCGAGAACCCGGTGGTGGACACCGGAGGTGAGGGAAGCCATCAAGCTGAAGGAGACCTTCAAGGCCTGGTTGGCCCAGGGGTCTCCTGAAGCAGCTGACAGGTACCGGCAGGCCAGAAGGGCTGCAGCTGCGGTGGTCGCGAATGCTAAAACTCGGGCATGGGAGGAGTTCGGGGAGGCCATGGAGAAGGACTTTCGGTTGGCCTCAAGGAGGTTCTGGCAAACCATCCGACGGCTCAGGAAGGGAAAGCAGGGCTTACCCCAGGCTGTTCTCAGCAGGGGGGGAACTGCTAACCCGGACAGGGGACATCGTCGGGCGGTGGAAAGAGCACTTTGAGGAACATGTCCTCTGCAGAGGAGGCAGCGCCTGAGGACCTAGGTATTATTCGAACCACCTTTCTTTCTTCGAGATGCCTAAATAAAAGACGAAATATGACAAAAGACGATGGACGTAGATTTGTAAATGCACTTGTATAGTACTGTGAAATGCAACTGTGAATTTTAGAAATTAAGCTTGGGAAAACTCCTCGCACCTCTATACAACCAGTCAAAGTGGAAATGTTGGACATTGGCTGCCTTTATGCTGACTATCTGACTACAAAACTTAGCAACAGTATACTCTCACTGGAAGAAGAGGACTCAGATGGCCGCAAATCTAACAGGCGCCAACTGCTTGGAAGGCAGCTATGTTCACCACTGTACCACCATTGGTGGGACAAAGGCTTTTACAGCAAAGTCGGCAATTCACCTGGGTATTGAGACTGAAAAGAGCCCTGCATTTATAAAGTGAATGGGGCTGCATTGGAGGGGATGGCTCACTTCATCTACCTGTGACGTTATACAATATTGTCCAGGAAGTTGAGATTTACAATGTGACAACATACACAAGGAAGTGTCTTCTTAATCAACAATTTGTGTCAAAGCATCAACTTAGAGGCTGCTCATTTTTATAAGCTGAACCAGAAATGTCTCAGCATGGAGGTTCTATGGTGAGGCCACCGAGTGGAAAAGTGTCTTTCGTTGTTGGCAGGGTTTGAACCTGCGCGGGGAGACCCCAATGGATTTCTAGTCCATCGCCTTAACCACTCGGCCACAACAACCTACGAGACAGTATTAAACCAACTTTCACAAATTCTAAAAACTGTCTCAATGGCTGCAAAAGACACTTACTAAGTGTACTTCTCTGTAACACAGCTGTTCAATTTTGCTTGCCTTAGTTATACTTGGTGTATTCTTTCATTTGCTCGATGTATGTTTAGATTGCCAAGATTTTTAACTCAATAATCCTTTAACAGTGACCATAATACCTGATGGAGATGCTGGGAATTGAACCCCGGGCCTCATAGATGTAAAGCACGCGCTCTACCACTGAGCTACACCCCCCACAGATCTTCAGAAATAGTCTTTCTTTCTTCGAGATGCCTAAATAAAAGACGAAATATGACAAAAGACGATGGATGTAGATTTGTAAATGCACTTGTATAGTACTGTGAAATGCAACTGTGAATTTTAGAAATTAAGCTTGGGAAAACTCCTCGCACCTCTATACAACCAGTCAAAGTGGAAATGTTGGACATTGGCTGCCTTTATGCTGACTATAAAACTTAGCAACAGTATACTCTCACTGGAAGAAGAGGACTCAGATGGCCGCAAATCTAACAGGCGCCAACTGCTTGGAAGGCAGCTGATATGTCCTCATATAGAGGACATATCAGATATTAAACTGATAAGAACAGATACTACACTTGATCTTAGCCAAAAGGCCGAGAAGCGATGAGCCCCAACTGTTTGCTTCCTGAGTCACCCTCCTGACACGTTTCACCCTTGTCATGGTGCAGTTCTTTCCAAGGGACATAGCAGTGGCTGCTGCTTTGGCACACCCATCCAAGCACTCCATGGTCAAGCACCGTGGTCTCGTCTGGGTGGACCAGGATTGGAGCCGAGGCGAACCGCTCCTTGAGAGCACAAAAAGCCTTGTCGGCCTCTGGGGTCCATGAAAATAACACCTTGGAGGAGGTGAGTCGCGTCAGTGGTTCTGCCGTTCGGCTGTCATCCCGGATGAACCGTCTGTAGAAATTAGCGAACCCCAGAAACTGCTGGAGCTTCTTTCGTGAGGCGGGCACCGGCCACTCCGTTACCGCTTTAACCTTCTCGGGGTCCTTTCTCACCTGACCCTCCTCAATGAAGACGCCCAGGAACTGCACAGAGGAGACGTGGAATTCGCACTTCTCAGCCTTAATGAAGAGCTGATTCTCCAACAGTCGTTGCAGGACCTGGCGGACATGGTTAGTTTGCTCCTGGGGATTCGGGGAGAAGATGAGAACGTCGTCAATATACACAAACACGAAACGGTTGAGGAAGTCGCGGAGGACGTCATTAACCAGTGCCTGAAAAACGGCAGGGGCATTGGTCAATCCAAACGGCATCACCAGGTATTCAAAGTGTCCCAAGGGTGTGTTAAAGGCCGTCTTCCACTTGTCTCCCTCGCGAATTCGGACCAGATGATAAGCGTTGCGGAGGTCCAGCTTGGTGAATATCTTAGCTCCAGCTAAGGATTCGAAAACAAGAGATTAGCGGTAATGGATATTTATTCTTGATAGTGATTTGATTCAAACCTCTGAAATCGATGCAGGGACGGAGGCTCTTGTCCTTCTTGGAGACGAAGAAACCCGCTCCCACAGGTGAAGATGAGGGACGCATGATTCCTGCGGCGACCGACTCCGTTATATACTTCTCCATAGATTCGCGTTCTGGCCGGGAGAGATTATATAGCCGACTCGTGGGAAGTGGGGCGCCCGGGAGCAGGTCAATAGCACAGTCGTAGGGGCGATGAGGGGGGAGTGAAAGTGCCCGCTCCTTGCTGAATGCCTGTCCTAAATCCATATATTCCCGGGGCACGGCGGAGAGGCTAGGACCGGTGTCAGGTCTGCTGGAGGGAAGAGCTTGCCGGGGAACCGCAGATCTGAGGCAGCGAGAGTGACAGGCGGAGCTCCAGCCGGTGATTCTACCCCCAGCCCAATCGATCTGTGGATTATGATCCTTAAACCAGGGAAGTCCCAGGACCAGGGGTGTCTGAGGGGTAGGAAACACGTAGAACCGGGTCTTCTGGCTGTGATTACCGGACTCGAGCAGGGAAATTGGCTGAGTCTGGTGTGTTATCTCTGCCAGTGAACTGCCATCCAGTGCGCTCACTAGCTGAGCGCACTCTAACGCTTCTACGGGAATCCCATTACTTCTAATAAACTCAGTGTCCAAAAAGTTCTCTTCTGCCCCTGAATCAATGAGTACCGACAGGTTCATGGGCCCAGAAGATAAACTCAGGGTGGCAGGAAACAGTGCACGAGGCTTAGAATGGGGAATTCTTCCTGAATCGCTCGCCAGCACCCCCACTCTTACTGGCGAGCTCTCTCTTTTGGTCGAACAGAGCAAACGGCCATGCGGTGTCCCGACTCACCACAGTACAGACAGCTTCCTGAGAGGATGCGTCGCTCTCTCTCCTCTGGAGAGAGATGAGTCCGCCCGAGCTGCATCGGCTCCTCCGGCTCCAAAGGGGGAGGTGCCGAGGTAGGAGAACGGGAGCGCGCAGAGCTGTACCGTCGGGACGGGCTCGGAAACTGAAGGCTGGGGCTGGAAGCAAACTGACGCACCGGATTGGAAAGCCTGAAGTTCCTCTCCCGACGGTGTTCCCGGATCCGGTTATCCATATTGATTGACAGAGTGAAGAGCTCCTCTAATGACTCTGGCTCCTCCCGGACTGCGAGCTCATCCTTCAACAGATCCGAAAGGCTGTGGCGATATATCCCCTTAAGCGCCTCCTTGTCCCAACCGGACTCCGTGGCCAGAATCTGGAAGTCCACAGAGTACTCCGCTGCGCTGGTGGAACCCTGACGAAGACAGAGCAGCAGCAGCGACAGAGCACAGAGCAGCAGCAGCGACAGAGCACAGAGCAGCAGCAGCGACAGAGCACAGAGCAGCAGCAGCGACAGAGCAGCAGCAGCGACAGAGCACAGAGCAGCACATCACCAGCCTGTAGTGTGGTGTGAACTGCAGCTGAGACAGCGTGGAGGCCATCGGATCACACACACCTTTACGCCTTTCACTCACATTTGTTTGTTTGTTTTTATGACAACTTCTGAGCAGAGCCATCACCTTTTCCCTCTCATTTCAGATAAACCGGAAGCAGGAACTTCCAAAATGGCCATTCAGCCAGGTCTGTGTGGAGATTGCAAACTCGCATACTCACAGTTAAGGGACGATTTTCACCGCCTAGAGTCTGAAGTCCGGAAAAGGGAACAGCTAATCGACGGATTCGTATCCGTAGCGGCAGCCCAGGCAAAGCATATTTCATCTATGCAATCTCAGCTGGTCTCGGACACTGCGGACACTATTCCCTGGCTACCCGGCCCTGCGGACGGGGAGGAGAGTCGGTCCTCCGACCACGAGCTGAGAGGACCTGCTATAGACCCGACCCATAGCTCCACTCCGAAACTGGCATCCTGGACGGAGGTGGTACACCGCGGCCTCGTGAAAAAACCAGCTGGGGAGCTTCCGTTAACCGCCTCCAACCGCTTCGCAGTCCTGACGGAGAATACTCCCTCCCGGGCTTCCTCTACCCTTCGCCCCTACTCGTTGGCGCAGACTGAGGTAACTCAACGGTTAGATGCAAGGCTTAGCGAGATAGAAGTACGGCTCCGCATCATGGAAGCTAAGACGCTGGTGACTGCGGGCGTAGCTGGTGCGGCCCAAACAGACGTGGCTCCCGCTAGCCGTCTCCCTGCAGCCCCTGAGCAGCCGGGGGGCCGGGTGACTGCTCCGGGGAGGCACTCGACTCGCCAGCAGCCACCTCGCGTTACAAACGGGTCTTCCGCACCCAGCAGAGTTGATTTCTCAGTTGAGAGACCGACTCTGGTCATAGGTAGCTCTATTCTGAGAAACATGAAGCTAGCGAAACCAGAGGCTACAGTTACATGTATACCCGGGGCCAGAGCAGGCGACATTGAGTCCTATCTGAAAGTACTGGCTAAAGATAACCGTAAATACAGTAAGATTGTTATTCATGTTGGCGGTAATGACACCCGACTACGGCTCTCTGAGATCACTAAAGTTAATGTGGAATCTGTGTGTACATACGCAAAAGCCATGTCGGACTCCGTAGTTTTCTCTGGCCCCCTCCCGAATCTGACCAATGATGAAATGTTTAGCCGCATGTCATCGTTTCACCGCTGGCTGTCTTGGTGGTGCCCAGCAAACAATGTGGGCTTCGTAGACAACTGGGACACTTTCTGGGGAAAACCTGGTTTGCTTAGGAGGGACGGCATTCATCCCACTTTGGATGGAGCAGATCTCATTTCTGCAAATCTGACCCAGTTTCTGTGTGGACCTGGTCCGTGACAACCCAGAGTTCAGACCAGGAAGCAGAGTTGCAGTCTTACACACTCCTCTGAGCTTCCATTAGAGCAGTTACTCACCCAAAACCACATAGAGACTGTGTCTGCCCCACGGCCACTTCAATTAATTAAATCAAAAATAAACGATCGAGGAGTTAAACAAAATAACCTAATCCAAGTTAAAACTACCGCAACAGTGCAACAAAATAGGATAATTAAATGTGGACTCTTAAATATCAGATCTTTGTCATCTAAAGCTGTACTAGTAAATGAGCTAATATCAGATAATCATATTGATTTATTTTGTCTTACTGAAACCTGGCTGTGTAATGAAGAATATGTCAGCCTAAATGAATCAACTCCTCCAAGTCATATCAATACTCACATTCCTCGAGGTACCGGCCGAGGAGGTGGAGTAGCAGCCATCTTTGATTCAAGCCTATTATTAAACCCTAAACCTAAACTAGATTATAACTCATTTGAAAGCTTGGTTCTTAGTCTTTCACACCCAACCTGGAAAACAATACAGCCAGTTATATTTGTTATAGTGTACCGGGCCCCAGGTCCGTATTCTGAATTTTTATCAGAATTTTCTCAGTTTTTATCAAGCCTAGTCCTTAAAACAGATAAAGTAATTATTGTAGGTGATTTTAATATTCATGTGGATGTCAAGAACAATAGCCTCAGTACTGCATTTATCTTATTATTAGATTCGATTGGTTTCTGTCAGAATGTACAGAAACCCACTCACTGTTTTAACCACACTCTCGACCTGGTTCTGACTTATGGCATTAACATAGAAGATTTAATAGTCTATCCACAGAACCCTCTTTTATCGGACCATTATCTAATAACCTTTGAGTTCCTACTAACGGAGTGTACACCGGTAAGCAAGAGTTACTACACTAGATGTCTTTCTGATGGTGCTGTAGCTCAATTTAAAGAAGCGATTCCGTCTGTATTTAACTCAATACCATGCTTCAATATAACAGAGGACTCCTGTGCTAACTTTAGTCCTACCCAGATTGATCATCTTGTCGATAGTGCTACAAGCTCACTGAGAAGGACACTAGACTCTATTGCTCCTTTAAAAAAGAAGTTAGTAAAACAAAGGAGGTTCGCTCCATGGTATAACCCTGAAACCCGCAAATTAAAGCAAACATCGCGAAAACTTGAAAGAACATGGCGTTCCACTAAGTTGGAAGAATCTCGGTTAGTCTGGCGAGACTCTTAAAACGTATAAGAAGGCCCTCCGTAATGCAAGAGCAGCTTACTACTCATCGTTAATAGAGAAAAATAAGAACAACCCCAGGTTTCTCTTCAGCACTGTAGCCAGGCTGACAGAGAGTCACAGCTCTGTTGTGCCGAGTATCCCTATTGACCTCAGTAGCAATGACTTCATGAACTTCTTTAATGATAAGATTATAATTATTAGAGAGAATATAAACAATGTACTGCCCTCGACTAGTACCGATCTTTCCACAAATAGAGTAACCTTAGAAACAGCTGTAAACCCTGATATATGTTTAGATGGCTTTACTCCCATCGACCTTGACAAACTGACTTCAACAATTTCTACGTCTAAACCTTCTACCTGTCTCTTAAACCCTATACCGACTAGGCTGTTTAAAGAAGTGCTACCACTAATTAGCACGACTTTATTAGATATGATCAACCTGTCTTTACTAACAGGCCATGTACCACAGTCCTTCAAAGTAGCTGTAATTAAACCTCTTCTTAAGAAGCCCACTCTCGATCCAGAGGTGTTGGCCAACTATAGACCGTTCTCTAACCTTCCCTTTCTCTCTAAGATCCTTGAGAAAGCAGTTGCAAATCAGTTGTGTGACTTTCTACGTAACAATAGTTTATTTGAGGATTTTCAGTCAGGATTTAGAAAGCATCATAGCACAGAGACAGCTCTGGTAAAAATAACTAATGACCTTCTAATCGCATCAGACAAAGGACTAGTCTCTGTTCTTGTACTGTTAGACCTTAGTGCTGCGTTCGACACTATAGACCACTACATCCTGTTGCAGAGACTTGAACATTATATTGGCATCAAAGGAACCGCACTGAACTGGTTTGGATCCTATTTATCGGATCGATCTCAGTTTGTTTATGTAAACGATGAAGCCTCGATGAAGACCGACGTCAATTATGGAGTTCCACAAGGTTCTGTGCTTGGACCAATCTTGTTCACCTTATATATGCTTCCTTTAGGCAATATTATCAGAAAACACTCTATAAACTTTCACTGTTATGCAGATGATACTCAATTATATATATCGATCAAACCAGATGAAACCAATCAGCTTGCTAAACTGCAAGCATGTCTTAAGGACATAAAAACCTGGATGACCTGCAACTTCCTGATGTTAAACTCAGACAAAACTGAAGTTATTCTACTAGGCCCAGAACACCTCCGAAATCAGTTATCTAATGACGCAGTTTCTCTAGATGGTATTGCGCTGGCATCCAGCAGCACCGTAAAGAATCTTGGAGTTACCTTTGATCAGGATTTGTCCTTTAACTCTCAGATAAAACTAATTTCTAAGACTGCCTTTTTTCACCTACGTAACATTTCAAAAATCAGGCACATCCTGTCTCAAAGCAATGCAGAGAAATTAGTTCATGCATTTGTTACCTCTAGACTAGATTACTGCAATTCCTTATTTTCAGGCTGCTCTAATAAGTCTCTTAAATCTCTCCAGTTGATCCAGAATGTTGCAGCTCGTGTACTAACAAGAACTAAGAAAAGAGATCATATTACTCCTGTATTAGCTTCTCTGCACTGGCTCCCTGTAAAATCTAGAATAGAATTTAAAATCCTTTTACTTACCTACAAAGCCCAAATTGGTCAGGCACCATCATATCTTAAAGAGCTTATAGTACCATACTGCCCTACTAGAGAGCTGCGCTCCATTAATTCAGGGTTACTTGTGGTTCCTAGAGTCTTAAAAAGTAGGATGGGAGCCAGAGCCTTCAGTTATCAAGCTCCTCTTTTGTGGAACCAGCTTCCCGTTTCAGTCCGGGGGGCAGACACACTCACCACATTTAAGAGTAGGCTTAAGACTTTCCTCTTTGATAGTGCTTATAGTTAGGGCTGGCTCTGGCTTGCCTTGGACCGGCCCTTAGACAAACTGGTATAGGCAAAAACTACAGGGGGACTTCCTTAGGATACACTGAGCACCTCTCTCCTCCTCTTCTTCACCTCTGTCTGTATGCATTGATGTCCCATTAATGCTCATTACTAACTTTACTTCTTCCCCGGAGTATTTGTGCTTTCTCGCCTCACAGGTTCCCATGACCGCAGTTTTAACTGGACACTGGTCCTTCAACTATCCATGGCCCTGCTGACACCTACTACGATCTTCATTATTAACCCTATTACCGATGCCATTAATGCACAGTACTGATTTTGTCTCTTCCCCGGAGTCCTTGTGCTTTCTCTCCTCACAGGTTTCCATGGAGCATGGTTTCATCTGGACCCTGGTCCTTCCTCCTACCATGGCCCTGCTGACTCCAACTGCTAATATCACTTTTATTATTACTCGCATTACCATTTCTTATTACCGATACCATTAATGCACATTATTGACCTGCTTCTTCACCAGAGTCTCTGTGCTTTCTTGCCTCACAGGTTCCTGTGTATCCGGGTTATACCTGGACCAGGTCTTGCCTCCTGCCGTGGTTCTGTCATACATTGAATGTGCTGTAATTACATTGAATGTGTTGTAATTCACTATCCTGTTCTACACATGACATCTATTGCACTTCTGTCCATCCTGGGAGAGGGATCCCTCCTCTATTGCTCTCCCACAGGTTTCGTCCTCTTTTCTCCCCGTTAAAGAGGTTTTTTGGGGGAGTTTTTCCTGTTCCGATGTGAGGGTCCTGGGACAAGAGGATGTCAAATGTGTACATATTGTAAAGCCCTCTGAGGCAAATTTGTAATTTGTGATTTTGGGCTATACAAAAATTAATTGAAATTGAATTGAAATTGAAGACTGAGCAGGCGCTGAACAACGTCCCTGGTGTAAACCGGATGGCCGAATACTCTCTTGAATTCTTCCAAGAAGAGCTCGTAGGGGACCTGATTTGGGCTGCTCCTGTTGAGCCAAGCCTCCGCCCAGACCAACGCGTTGCCGGGCAGCAACCCTACCGTAAAGGCCACCTTCGCATTGTCCGAAGCAAATGTGCGGGGTTGCTGGTTAAAAACAGATCCACACTGGAGCATGAACCCTCTACATTCCCCGGACGCTCCATTATAGGGCACTGGTGAGGGAACAAAGGACTCACGGGTGCTGGATGAGTCCTCAGGGGCCGGCTCCGAGGGAGGAGAATGGTGTAGCGTGAAGTCCTGCATCAGGCTTCCTATCTCCGCTACCTGGGACCCGATAGATCGCTGTGAGTCCACTAGGTGACTCAGAACCTGATGGTGTTGCCCGAGGAGCGCGCCCTGGTTGGCCATCACCCTCTGCAGCTGATCCGCAGAAGGAGATTCTGCTGCGGCGGCTGGGTCCGACATGGTCAGTCCGTTCTGTTATGTGGTGGTGTAGTAGATGGACCCAAACGCACGCTCACACAGCAGATTTAATCCAACCAAGGTCTTTATTATATATGTATAGATTTAAACAGAAAACAATAAACAAATAAACTACGGCACCGTGTCCAGAGGCCAAAGCCTCTTCTTAGTTCTCCTTGAGTCGGGAGGGAAACTCAACCGAGGAAGGATGATGCAGCCTCCGGAGTCGGGAGGGAAGCTCCACCGAACTCACGGCTGGAAAAGGTCCGAGAAGCAAAAGGACGTCGACCGGTGTACTCCGTGGTACTACGCGGGTCGGTCTCTGTGCAGCAGGAGTGCTGCAGACAGCCAGAAAGGTTAGACATAAATCTTCACTGAAAACGCTGTTCAGACTTACGTGGACTAGAACCAGACTGGTAACCGGACGGACTGACAACGCGCCGGAGGACAGCTGGGGTATTTAAGTCCGTCGGAGATGATCACTGGAATTCCCCACGGCTGAGCCTGGGGAGAGGGGCGTGGTTGGAGACGGAACTCGGGGGTGGGAACTATAGGCTGACACAAAAACAAAACATAAGCACATGGCCTTCAAATAACAAAACTGACAGGGGAAAAAACAGGAGCACACACTAGGTCAGACCGGGATCCTAACAGTACCCCCTCAACGGGAGCCTCTTGGCGAACCGCCTGGTTTACCGGGGTTCTGTCGGTGGTAGTCGCTTATGAGCCCCGGATCAAAGATCCTGGATCGCAGCACCCAGCACCGCTCCTCTGGTCCATAACCCTCCCAGTCCACCAGGTACTGAAACCCCCTACCTCGACGGCGGACATCCAGGAGGCTATTGACCGTGTGGACGGGGCCCCCCTCGATGAGTCGGGGGGGTGGAGGGGGTTCTGGCGGAGGATTTAGGGGACTGGAGACAACAGGCTTGAGGAGGGAGACATGGAACACCGGGTGAATCCTCATGGAGCGAGGCAACTGCAGTTTGACCGCTACTGGGTTGATGATGGAGATGATGGGAAAGGGACCGATATATCTGGGGGAGAGCTTCCTTGACTCGGTGCGTAGTGGGATGTCCCTGGTCGAAAGCCAAACCGATTGTCCAACACGGTAGGCCGGAGCTGGGACACGACGCCGATCCTGAAACTGAAAACGCTGTTCAGACTTATGTGGACTAGAACCAGACTGGTAACCGGACGGACTGACAACGCGCCGGAGGACAGCTGGGGTATTTAAGTCCGTCGGAGATGATCACTGGAATTCCCCACAGCTGAGCCTGGGGAGAGGGGCGTGGTTGGAGACGGAACTCGGGGGTGGAAACTATAGGCTGACACAAAAACAAAACATAAGCACATGGCCTTCAAATAACAAAACTGACAGAGGAGCACACACTAGGTCAGACCGGGATCCTAACAGGGAGGGAGGGGGGTTGGAGTTTAATTTCTGAGGGTGTAGTATAGCTGGGTTTGATTTGGGTTTCTTTATATGTGTTGAGTGCATTTTGGTTGTAGGGTTTAATTAATGTAGTTTGTGAGTGTGCTTATTTATTTTTGGGGTTTATTTTGGTTTTGTTTGTCGTACTTATCAGTAATTATGGTTTATGTCGTTTGACTTATGGGTAGGTTTAATTTTGTTGATTTGCTTTGTGGGTTTGGGTAAATGTTAAGTGTTTAATTTAATTTATTTTGTGGGGTTATTTTATTTCCTCTGTTTAATGTCAATTACTTTTTTATGAAAAAGTATTGTCATTGCTTGTGTGTGAAATTAATATGTATTTTTGATAATAAAAAGATTTTAAAAAAAATAAAAAATCGCGCCCGATCTCGGAAGCTAAGCAGAGTCGGGCCTGGTTAGTACTTGGGTGGGAGACCGCCTGGGAATAACAGGTGCTGTAAGTTTTTTCACTTCTCTCTCCATAAGGCAGAGGACACTGCTGCTTTTTCACTTGAGAAATAAGTGAGAAAAAGGCAAGATTGAAGAAGAGATGCATACAAAGAGGTGGGTAACGGTAAAAAGGGAAAAGAGAATCAATCAATATATCAATATTTTCTTATTTTTGGAATGTTAATCAATGAACTGGTTTAGGTTCGTTAACATTTTAAAATCGACCTACTTTTGTAGGTTTTAAAGGACTATGTGTTGGAGACAAACTTGCTTACGGCTACACCTCTCTGATCTGTCACAGGACCAGAGTGCATTGTGGGTCACACAGCTGCAGGTGTTCCTCTGAGGAGGCACGCTTGTTTTTCTGCTCCTGCTCTCTTCAAACTTTACTTGTTTTTCTTACATGCCCCGAGTGGCTTTTTTTTGTTTGGAGGTCGATCGTTCGTTCTAGTACCCCCGACAGTGTTTCACTGTTCAGGGGGGGAAGTGCTTAATTCCGTCATTTTGGCATGTGTTTTGCCTGTTTTACAATTGTTTGTAAAAGAGCGCTTTTTTTTTTCCTCCAAGATGACCGACTCACCTGTGCACCAAACCCTGCCTGGCATTACAACGACGAACATGGACATCCCTGCAATGGCTGATAAAGACGGTACGACCCTGCCTGGCATTACGACAACCCGAACGAACATCCCCATACTGATGGCGAAAGATGGCGTGACAAGGACTGGATTACTGACAACCGACACCGCTACTCCCACACTGATTACAGAGAAGAGCGCGGCCCCAGCTGAAGCAGCAGTGAACAACTTGGTGCTAGCTGTGCGGAACGAGTTGGAGTGTGCAGCAAACAGAGAGGCAGAGAAAACAAAGGATGTACATGAAATGAAGCGGCTGACTGTCAATGTTGAGCTGGAGGGTGGGGAGACTATGACTGCAATGGGCCTGACAACACAGGTGCAGAAGCGGTGTGGGGCGCTGCTGGCGTGTAGAGCGATCACGCCACGAAAGTATGAATTAACAATGGCCAATTCAGTGGCGAAGGACAAACTGATGGAGGGTTTCAGGGTGGGTGATACACGGGTGCACGCTAGTGAGCTTGCCAATAATGAACTGATCGCCTCATTTTTGAACTTCCCATTTTACATCACGGATGAGAACATTATAGGGAAACTGAACAGCTGGGGAGTGACAGCGATTTCCCCGATTAGAAGGAGAATGTGGCCTGGCTCAAGAATAACGGACGGAACCAGGTTTATGAGAGTCTGGTTCACAGACCGCGTGCAGTCCCTGCCATACTCGACCAAGTTTGCCACGGTAGTAGGCTTTGAATACTTTCGGGTATTACACGACGGACAGGCAAAAATATGCAGGGGCTGCATGCAGCCGGGCCACATTCTGAGAGAATGTCCGGAGTTTCTATGCCACAAATGTGGTGAACAAGGCCACATTGCCAGAGAGTGCACACAGAAACAGAGACAGAAGTGCGGGCAATGTAAAAAGACTTTTGAAAACTGTGTGTGTGGGGGAACTGGTGGTGGAGGAGGAGACGGAGGAGGAGGAGCTGATTGACCTGCACAGCTCTGCGGATGCCTCCTTCCTCCTGTGTCTCCTACGAGGGTTGACAGGGCTGTCCAGTTAGGTTCCCGTAACCTGTTCATACCATTCAGCAGAAAATCGCTCAAAACGTTGGTCCGCTGAGTCCAACAAGTCCCGGTTCGCTGTCTGGACAAGGCGGTATCCCATGAACTGTTTCATACCACTCATGGTGGTTTGCTGAGTCCTTCATGGTCCTCTTAGGGGTGGAAAGGCAGCTTAGCTCGCGGTTAGCCTTCTTCATGCTCAAAGGCCCACCCCTGGCCAAGCGGGTTCCCCAATACTGGTCTGCTGAGTCTGTCATGGTCAGATCGTTCTGTCACGTCCTAGGGGCAGATCTGAGACTCAAGCGCAGACAGACACTGGAGACGAGGTGGATTTGAAAAATAAGGTTCTTTACTTAAAAAGTCATACACAAAAACTGAAAACGACTCCAACCGGGAGCGGGCAAAAATATCCAAAATCACAAAGAAAAGGCAAAGGAACAAACCAGGAGCAAACGCTGGAGCATCAAGCAAACACGAGGGAGACACAAGACTGGAACAGACAGGGGAACAAACAAGGACGATCTGACAACCAGAACAGGGAAGTATACAGGTGCTGGTCATATAATTAGAATATCATCAAAAAGTTGATTTATTTCACTAATTCCATTCAAAAAGTGAAACTTGTCTATTATATTCATTCATTACACACAGACTGATATATTTCAAATGTTTATTTCTTTTAATTTTGATGATTATAACTGACAACTAAGGAAAATCCCAAATTCAGTATCTCAGAAAATTAGAATATTACTTAAGACCAATACAAAGAAAGGATTTTTAGAAATCTTGGCCAACTGAAAAGTATGAACATGAAAAGTATGAGCATGTACATCACTCAATACTTAGTTGGGGCTCCTTTTGCCTGAATTACTGCAGCAATGCGGCGTGGCATGGAGTCGATCAGTCTGTGGCACTGCTCAGGTGTTATGAGAGCCCAGGTTGCTCTGATAGTGGCCTTCAGCTCTTCTGCATTGTTGGGTCTGGCATTTCGCATCATCCTCTTCACAATACCCCATAGATTTTCTATGGGGTTAAGGTCAGGCGACTTTGCTGGTCAATTAAGAACAGGGATACCATGGTCCTTAAACCAGGTACTGGTTGCTTTGGCACTGTGTGCAGGTGCCAAGTCCTGTTGGAAAATGAAATCTGCATCTCCATAAAGTTGGTCAGCAGCAGGAAGCATGAAGTGCTCTAAAACTTCCTGGTATACGGCTGCGTTGACCTTGGACCTCAGAAAACACAGTGGACCAACACCAGCAGATGACATGGCACCCCAAACCATCACTGACTGTGGAAACTTTACACTGGACCTCAAGCAATGTGGATTGTGTGTCTCTCCTCTCTTCCTCCAGACTCTGGGACCCTGATTTCCAAAGGAAATGCAAAATTTACTTTCATCAGAGAACATAACTTTGGACCACTCAGCAGCAGTCCAGTCCTTTTTGTCTTTAGCCCAGGCGAGACGCTTCTGACGCTGTCTGTTCAAGAGTGGCTTGACACAAGGAATGCGACAGCTGAAACCCATGTCTTGCATATGTCTGTGCGTAGTGGTTCTTGAAGCACTGACTCCAGCTGCAGTCCACTCTTTCTGAATCTCCCCCACATTTTTGAATCGGTTTTGTTTCACAATCCTCTCCAGGGTGCGGTTATCCCTATTGCTTGTACACTTTTTTTCAACCACATCTTTTCCTTCCCTTCGCCTCTCTATTAATGTGCTTGGACACAGAGCTCTGTGAACAGCCAGCCTCTTTTGCAATGACCTTTTGTGTCTTGCCCTCCTTGTGCAAGGTGTCAATGGTCGTCTTTTGGACAACTGTCAAGTCAGCAGTCTTCCCCATGATTGTGTAGCCTACAGAACTAGACTGAGAGACCATTTAAAGGCCTTTGCAGGTGTTTTGAGTTAATTAGCTGATTAGAGTGTGGCACCAGGTCTCTTCAATATTGAACCTTTTCACAATATTCTAATTTTCTTAGATACTGAATTTGGGATTTTCCTTAGTTGTTATAATCATCAAAATTAAAAGAAATAAACATTTGAAATATATCAGTCTGTGTGTAATGAATGAATATAATAGACAAGTTTCACTTTTTGAATGGAATTAGTGAAATAAATCAACTTTTTGATGATATTCTAATTATATGACCAGCACCTGTATATGTGTGGGGTGATGAGGAGATTGAAGGCAGCTGAGTGGAATGGGCAGGTGAGAAGGATGAGTGCAATCAAGGGACGCACGCACACGCACACACGGCCTAAACCGTGACAGAGAGGGAGGACTCAAGAAAAGCCAAATGAGATCCGGAAGACGAGTTCTGCACCAGTACAACGGCGAGCCTCGAGTACCAAAGAGCCGGCGGCTGATGTGCAGGCGAGATCGGAGGGTCTGGTGGAGAAGGGGTCCTCGATGGATGTCAACGATGCCTTCAGTGGCGGGGTGAGTTGCTCGCCTCTGTTGCTGCCGGACCCACCTTCAGACTCCGACATGGAGCTACAGGTACAGCAGGAACCGAGAAAAAGGCCCGGTGGTCCTGCAAAGGATACGGGGGGAAAGAGGAGAGGGCTGAAAAAGTGATTCTAGAATAAATATGCTTACAGCTATTTTCATGACTTTGCTAGCTACTTCTATGGCTCTGGACTCTCTCACCCTTGTGTCATTTAACACAAATGGTTTTAAAAATCCAGCTAAGATACAAGCAGTCCTGGACAAGTATAAACATTGTGATATACTCTGCTTGCAAGAAACAGGCTGGGATGTATCAACTCTGAACCGAGTTAAAAAACTGTGGAGGGGTGAGGTTTATTCCCAGGTGGGAACTGGGAGGGCACGTAGAGTGGCTGTGCTTTTAAATGAATAACTGAGTGGTAGAAACAAGTGCATTTACAGTGCTGAAGATGGTAAATGTATGGTATTTGAAATACTGTCCAAAAATGAACTGATGAGTTATTAATATTCACGCTCCGAACATTGAGGAGGAGTGAAGGGTGTTTTTTAAAAGTCTGAACAAATGGGTAAATAACAGAACGATATTAATAGGGGATTTTAAACATCACGCTGAGTAGTAGTGACAATTCCCGAGACAAGCTAAAGTGCGATACTAGTAGAACGGCTCTGAAAGATTTAATGACTGTTAAAAATCTGGTGGACATCTGGCGCGTTGTTAACTCTGGAGTAAGGGCATACTCCAGAAGACAGGTAGTCCTGGGTCTCCTTAAACAAACTCGTATCGACCTAGCGCTAGTAGCCTCGGGTCTGATTAGGGAGGCGTCCAATTTAAAATACACCTTTAATAATTGGAGTGACCATGCCTGCGTGGAATATAATCTGGGTACTGGTGAGAGTAGAAAGGGTAGGCGTACATGGTGCTTAAATAATAGCTTTTTAAGTGATAAAACATATAAAATCAAAATGAGCAAGATCCTTTCTCAGTGTGTCCACGACATCCAGTAATCCATTTTGTCATCCACGAACTGTGAGGACGTAAAAGCAAGAATTAAAAAAATGACTATAAAGTATAGTAAAGAGAAAAAGTGGGTGGAAAAAAGGGAGGAAAATATTATAAATGAGCTTCTAAATAAAGAAATTGAAAAAATAGAAAACAATAGTACACATAGTAGTGAAAGTTAAGAAATATACAAGAGCAACTTGGCCGCATTAGAAATTAAACGGTGCAAAGGTGCGGCTGTGAGAAGCCGTGCCCAATATTTATCGGAAGGTGAGAGGAGTACTGCATTATTCTTGGGTCTGGAGAGAGTAGCTCAGGAAAGCCAACACATCGAAAAACTGACAGGTGAATGGGGAGTTTTTGAGTGGAAACAAAGAATTACTGGCGACGGTGAGAGATTATTATAGTAATTTGTACAAAAGACAAAAACCTAATAAAAAACAGTTGGAGCTTATGACCAGTCAAATTAAAAAACAAATAAGTAGTTCAGATAAACAATTCTGTGAATTTCAAATCACTGATCAAGAAATAAATGCAGCAATAAAAAGTTTCAAAAGTAATAAAAGTCCGGGCGCTGATGGGCTCTTTTATGGTGGGTTTCCTGAGCTGCTCTCTCCTATCCTGACGCATGCGTTTCAGGATATGACCCAGAAGAATGCAGTCTCCGATCATTTTTCTGACGGGGTGATCACTTTGATCTTCAAGAAAAAAGGGACCAGGGACAAAATAGAAGAGTAGAGGCCAATTAGCTTACTCAATGGACTACAAAATCATGGCTAAGGTCCTGGCTGGGAGGTTGAAGGTGGTAATTACAACTATAGTGTCCGAAACCCAAGCATATAGTATCCCGGGAAGGGACATCAATGATAATATCTTAGCTGTCAAAGATTTGATAAATAAAATGAATAAAGAGGGTGGGGTTTTACTAGGGATTGATTTGGAGAAGGCGTTTGACAGGGTGGAGCATCATTTTTTGTGGGAGGTTTTGTTTAAATATGGGTTTGGGGAAGAATTGATTAAATTATTGTACAAGAATGCAAAAAGTAAAATCAAAATAAACGGGTATTTAACTGAACGGGTGGATTTGGGAAGATCGATTAGACAAGGGTGCCCTCTGTCGGCAATGCTATACAGTTTGGTGGCAGAGCCTCTGGCTCTTAGTGTGATATATGATGACAAAATCGAAGGGATTAAAACAGTAGGTAACAAAGAAATAAAAATTATACAATACGCCGACGATATTAATATTGTTTTTTAAAAAGAGTTCATAATTTTTAATGTTCTCCATAGTCCTTTTTAAAAACGAACGGGCATCTGGGGCCAAGGTGAATGTAGTAAAATCTGAATTAATGGTGTTTTTGGAGAGAGGCGTAGATATAAACAAATGGGGTTTTAAAGTAGTGTCTGATGAGAGGAAAATATTGGGCGTGTGGGTAGGGTGTGATAGTGATAAAGCCAGGGACAGAAACTGGGTGGAGGCAATAAAGAAAATAAAAAACATTTGTAATTTATGGCAAGCCTTAACATGGCTTAACATAAGAGGAAAGGTAATCATATCTAATGCTTTAGTTCTGTCCAAAATTAACCACATTTTGGGGTCCTGTGAGCTGCCAGTTTGGGCACTAAATTCGCTGAATAGCATCATATCCTCATTTTTGTGGAAGGGGAAGGGAAATATGATCGCTCGCAGGACGTTAATTGCTAAAAAAAAAGGGAGGGGGGGGGCTTAGATTTGATTGACATAAGTGCCAAAAGAGATGCACTTAGGGTTAAATTGATAGGTTGTTTCTTAGATCCGAAGAGGCAGCATCCTTGGAGAGACACCTTGGCAGGTCTCCTGGCAGAGTATGGTGAGAGAAGCAGCTGCAATCTGTACGCCTTCTCTCCCAGAAATGTTACAGGGGTTTGCCGGGGTTCTATCGCGAGGTGCTGGAGGCATGAGACTAGTTTCTACCCCACCTCAGACCTGACGTTGAATTTAAAGAGCATGTAATGCGAATACCTTTCCTCAACTCGCCTTTCTTCTCTCACAAGGGCAGACCCCTAGTGTCTAAGGCCCTCCGCGAGGCAGGTCTGACGACGCTGGGGGGAGTCTGTCGGGGAAGAGGCGAGTTTTTATTCGACAAAACGAAAACACTGATAGGGTTGAGGAGGGCGTTTTAAAGAGAAGCAGATAGAGGAGCTAGGGATAAGTTTAGTGACTAGAATGGACCAGAGCTGGCGAGCACTTAGGCTTGGGGGGGGGGGGATCTGGTGCAGGGCGATGCTGTAAATTTCCTCCTGTGCCAAGGTGAGAAGGAGACTCAAATTACTCAAATAAAAACAAAAACAATATACGACATTCTGGTTAAAAAACTGATAAAGAGACCTGCGGCAGAGCCAAGATGGGCACCCACATTCCCTAATAACGAAATAAAATCCATCTGGGGCAATCTAGGGGTCCCGTTCATTCCTCACGCAGTTTTCAATACAGACTTCAAGCTGAGGTTTTATTCCAGCATCGTCCTGCATCAGATACACAAGCTGAAATTTAAAATGACTTGTGCTGTCTGTGGTCTGGAGGATGAGGATTTTGAACACCTCATTCTCAACTGCGATGCCTTAACTAACTTGAAACATTACGTACGCACTTTGTTGAGCACACTTTGTTGTGTGGGTGACAATGACCTGAATGAGTGGGATTGGGTTTGGTTATTTGGCCTACCTAGGCAGGGTAAAGGTGGGATAGTAACCCAGGCTAACAGGTTCCTCGCCTTCGCCAGGCATGCAGCAGTCCTAAGTAGGGCTGCAACAACGAATCGATAAAATCGATAAATTTGATTATTAAAAGAGTTGGCAACGAATTTCATTATCGATTCGTTGTGTCGCGCGACTATTACGCCATTCAATAAGACGCGGAGATGTTTGAGTATAAAAATAAAAAAAGTTGAGTTGAGCGCGGAGCAGAGGAAAGACCATCGGAGAGACCCGTAACGTTGTTCTGAAACACATGGCAGAGGCAGAGAAATCAGTACAACCTAAGTCATCCAAGGTGTGGGAGCATTTCACACTAAATAAATCCAAAAAGTTTGTTAATTGCAAGATATGCAAAAGCGACATGGCATGGCACGGGAGCACCACGGTGATGATTCAGCACCTAAAACATAAACATGTTGGAGTCCTTGATGAGGAGGAAGGGAGTTCAACAGCAGGGTAAGTCACTACAGAATCCTACTTTTGTTCCGTTTTGAAGTGAGGAACGTATCGTCTCTCTAGTAGCTCTTCTGGTGCTGGTGTTTACTCGTTATCCAGCTTGACAAGTTAGTGTTAGCTCGTTAATAACAGTAGTAAAGCAGGGGTGGTATAGTTTGCAAGACTAAAGACACGTTTTTATTCACTCGCCTTTTTTGGCCCATTCATTTTTCAATCTGTTGTCATGTATATATATTCTGTGCTTTGTCCCATATCGGCTATTGTTGACAAATATATTTGTGTGTGTTGTACTTTTTAATTTAATTTTTAAAGTTGTTTTACAGCACTTGGTAATCTTAAACTGTGTTTAAATGTGGCGTATGAATGAACTTAACTTGCACTTACTACAATGATGGTAATAATTTAATGAATAAGCGTCAAGTGAACTTGAGTGTGTGTGTGTGTGTGTGTCTTGTCGGCATCTAACATTGTAGAGTGGTTGGAGCAGGTAGTGGCCAGATTTGAAATTCCTCCTAGCAAAATCATTGCCATAGTCCATGACAATGGTGCTAATATTGTGGCTGCGGCAAATATCCTGGAGGAGAAGCATGGGTGGTCCTCTGTCCGTTGCACTGGCCATACTTTGCAACTTGTCATCAATGCTGCGTTGAAGCATCCAAGCATTGAAAAAGCTGTCGGGGCTGCAAGATGTCTGGTAGAACATTTTAAGAAAAGCGAGCTAGCCAGCAGTAAGCTCAGAGAGAAACAACAACAAATGGCCACACCTGAGCACAGCACAAGGTGGAATAGCACATTCTATATGATAAGCCGACTGCTTGAGCAAAGGTGGCCTGTAACAGCAACACTGTCCGACAGCTCTGTCACACAGAGAGGCAAAATGTACCTGGATCTTGTGGCAAAATGACGAGAAGAGACGACGAACTGAAGTTGCAACCAGCGGGAAGTGTTTTAATATGCACAATGCCAACATTCAACAAGTTTAGCAAATCGAAACAAATCCAATGTATTACTTTTCACAGATCACTTTTATAGTCAAGATTCACCCCCCTTCAGTCACTTTCCACCAATCAAACCAGTCCGTTGAACCAAAAACAAAGCACATCTGGTCTCTTCATTATGTCATGCTCTCATGTCCTCGTTTGGGTCAAGATAACCTTTTGGCAGAACACACGATTCATGTACGGGAAATGTTTTGGTACGAATTGGAGAGATTTATTACAATTTGTCTCGCGCGCCCTAATTACTTCCTAAGAATGTTTTTATGAACCAGAATGTGTTCCACATAAGTTATATAAACTGTTTTCTTGTGAATCCAAATGTGTTCAGTTCAATCCTAAGTTATATGATGATTTTCTTCAACAATCTGAAACCAGACCAGTGGAGCCTGCTGGAAGAGCTTTCAACAGTCCTCAAGCCTTTTGAATGCGTCACTGTGTTCATGAGTGGACAGAAATATGCAACAATATCTGCAATACCTCCACTTGTGAAGGGGCTGTTGAAGTCCACCCAGAGTGCTGCCTACGAGTCAGCCCCACTGCGGGCTTTCCAACTCACTGCTGTGCAGCAGTTGCAGGAGAGATGGAAAAGGGAGACTGCTTTCTCAGATAGAGCACCGAACACAGTGATTCTTGCGATGGTCCTTGACCCAAGGTTTAGGAAACTGAAGTTTCTTTTACCTGATGAAGTCCTACATGTTCAAACTAAAGTGCAAACAATGGCACTTGAAGAGAGAAGGAAGATGGATGTGCGGCAGCATGGCAGTTGCAGTGTTACCTCCACCGATACTACAGCTACTGAATCAACACCTCTAGCCACTCTACTTGACTCACTCCTTGGTTCTGATGGTGAAGAAGAGGATAGAGCAGGCGAAGCTGAGGATGTCCACACCCAAGTGAGGAACGAAGTCCTTACATACTTTAGAGAAAAGAGCCTTGCCAAGGAAGAAAACCCATTACTGTGGTGGAAGGCTAACAATGACAGATATCCCATGTTGGCCAGGCTAGCCAAGTCCTACCTATGTATCCCACCTCAACACCATCTGAGCGGCTGTTTTCTGCAGCAGGAAACATAGCCTCCAAGAAAAGAGCGAGCCTGAGCCAGGAGCATGTGGACATGCTCACATTTTTGCATTGCAAAGTGTCTGAACAAAGGGAGTGAGAGAGAGTGAGTGTGTGTGTCTGAGTGTGAGAGTTTGTGCGTCTGTGAGTGTAGTGTAGAGAACAAGTCCTGACGTTCAAACAAATCCTGTTAAGTTTTCTGATTTGTATTTTTCTTTATTTTTTATAAATTATTTATTGTTCTGACAGCTCAGGTCCCTTTAAACAAAAATATACATCTTTTTGTGCAGTTTATTTAAAAAAAGCCTATATATTTGGCATGTAAAGCATACATGCATATGTTTTTTGTGTTAGTCCATTTTTATATATATTTTTTAATTATTATTTTAACAGCTCAGGGATGTTCAAGGAGCAACCTGTTTGTGCACTTTCTGAAGATTTTTTGCACTGTCAGTTCTGTTTTTGAATAAAGGGTTGGAAATTAATTCTTTTGATTTTTTTTATCCGATTCATCGAAAAAATAATCGCCAGATTAATCGATTATTATTATTAAAATAATCGTTAGTTGCAGCCCTAGTCCTAAAGAGAAATTACACCTTATTTGAGGAAAAGGCGGTAAATGTAAAAGAGCTCTTCAAGAACCGTGTTTTGAGGATTTATTCATTAAAAAAAACAAAATTGTGTAAATATGTAGGCCCACTAGGTGGGCTAGTGTTTAATTTTTGAGGGTTTAGTGTAGCTGGGTTTGGGTTCTTTTGCTGTGATTCATGTTTTGTGTGATGTTTTTGGTTGTCTTTATTTAAATATGTATGTTTGGTGCTAAATTTGCAGTCTTTATATATTGCTTTATTATTATTAGGGCTCTTTTGTCTTATACTTCGGTAAACTTCGGTTTGGGTAAATAAGTGTAAAAATAATTTAAGTTTGTTTTGGGGTTACCTTTGTTTTGTGTTGTAAATAATTATTTTCTGGAAAATTGTGTGTCTGAAATGTGAAAATTGAATTCTGTATTTTTGATAATAGAAGATTAAAAAAAAAAAAAACACGCCCGATCTCGTAAGCTAAGCAGAGTCAGGCCTGGTTAGTACTTGGATGGGAGACCGCCTGGGAATACCAGGTGCTGTAAGTTTTTTCACTTCTCTCTCCAAAAGGCAGAGGACACTGCTGCTTTTTCACTTGAGAAATATGAGAAAAAGGCACGATTGAAGAAGAGATGCATACAAAGATGTGGGTAACGGTAAAAAGGGAAAAGAGAATCAATCAATATAATATCAATATTTTCAAATTTTTGGAATGTTAATCAATGAACTGGTTTAGGTTCGTTAACTTTTTGCAATTGACCTACTGTTGTAGGTTTTAAAGGACTGTGTTGGAGACAAATTTGCTTACGGCCATACCTCTCTGAAGACACGCCCCTTGCGAAAGCAGGAAGTGACAGAAGACAGTGATTTGTTTGGCACACGGCTCCTTGTGGAAGCTCTCTTTTTTCTCCTCTGCTTTTGTTATTTTTCGATGGCCTGAGTGTTTTTTTTTGGTTTGGGAAGGAGTTTTTTAGTACCCCCAGCAGTATTATACTGTTTGGGGGTAATCTTTGTGTTTGTTCCCCGTTTTTTTTAACCTATCCCCGGTTTTGGAGGAAGCGGCGCTTTTCTTTCCTTCAAACATGACGGACCAACAAAATGAACTGACATGGAACGGAGATACCAAGATGACGGGAGATGAAGAGAGAATGATGATGGCAAGTCTAAAAGAAATGGACAAGAGGGTGAGGGTCGATGAAGAAAGAAAAATAAACCAGAGCTTGACTGTGACTGAGTGTGGAGATAGAAGGAGAGGACAATATTGGAGCCATGGAGCTGATGAAATGTGTGCAGGAGCTGTGCGGAGGGCTGTTGGCGTGCCGGGTCATTGGAGAGAATAAATATGAAATGTCAATGAGCCATCCAAGAGGGAAGGAGAGGCTCCTCGATGGATTCAAGATCAGAGGGACCAGGGACCACGCATGGATGGTGCAATGAAAACACCATCCTCGTGGGCGACTTCAATCTTGCCTTAGAGAAAGATGTCTCGAAAAATAACAAGTTTAAAAATGATGCAAGCAGACGAGCTTTAAAAAGTGTTATCACAAAAAATAACTTGATTGATATTTCTAATATCTTCAATAAGGGGAAAACTTTGTTTTCAAGAAGGCAGACAGTTAAAGGAATCTTGAAACAGTCAAGAATTGACCTCTGCTTAGTAGCGTCGAGTGTATTAAAACTCATCATGGAATTTAAATATGTTTTTAACCCCTGGAGCGATCACGCATACATGCAGCTGTGGGTGGGGGACTCAAATTATAAAAAAGGAGGTGTGTGGTGCCTGAACACTAGCATCTTAGATGACACTACTCTAAAGGGAAAAATAGAGAAAGTGCTAAAAAATATGGAAACAGACCTGAATTTTGTAGACGATGTAAGTGAATATTGGGAAGATGGGGAAAAAAAGAATTAAAAAAAATTGTGTTTTAAGTACAGCAAAAAAAAAAAAAAAAAAACTGGGAAAAAAAGAGAAATAAATGAACTTTTACAAAAGGAGGCTCTCATTTGTGAAGAAGACCCAAATCACAATAGTGAAAAATTAAAAATGTATGAAGAAAAAATAAAAGAAATTGAAAAAAGAAAGTGCAGAGCAGCCAGTATAAGGAGTTGGGCAAAACAAATTATTTTCTCAGACTACAAAAAATTAATCAAAAAAGAACATGCATTGAAGAAATTTAAAATCAGAATGGAGAAATTGTGGACACACCAGAAGGAGTGATGAGGGAAATAAAACTTACCAAAAACTTTTTTCAAGGGAGGGAAATCTTAATGACAAAAATAAAGGATTGAATAGTATAAAAACTAAAATAAATGAAAATTAAGCAAAATGATGCGCTTTGCCCATCTCGGTGGAAGAAATTGAAACTGCAATGGATGGACTAAATAAAAATAAAAGCCCAGGGGCGGATGGCCTCCCAGTAGAATTCTACTCAGCATTTAAAAAGCACTTAATTCCGATCTTAGCTAAACTTTTTGAGAGCATGGATAAGGAGCATAAAGCTCTGGACTCCTTCGCGGATGGTTTAGTGACAATAATTTATAAAAATAAAGGAAGCAAAACACATTTAAACAACTACAGACCGATCAGTTTACTGAATACGGATTATAAAACATTTACTAAAATACTTGCAAATAGATTAAAAGAGTTCATAGGCAAAATAATTGGACAAACGTAAACGTATAGCATACCGGGAAGGGACATAGCTGACACAATACATACCATAAGGGATACTGTGGGGACTATGAACAGTGAAGGGGGAATTCTGCTGGGTGTTGATCTAGAAAAAGCATTTGACAGGGTCGATCATAATTTTTTGTGGGAGGTTTTAAAACGTTTTGGATTTGGGGAAAATTATAGGAAATGGGTAAAATTGGTTTACCAAGGCGCAAGAAGTAAAATAAAGTGCAACGGGTTGTTGACGGAGAGCATCCAAATAAATAGATCAGTGAGACAGGGCTGCCCGTTGTCGGCACTCTTGTACAGCCAAGTAGCGGAGCCTTTGGCATGCTTAATACTAGAGGATAAAACTATCGAGGGTATAAAAAGGAAATAAAAATAGTACAATACGCAGATGATATAAATATATGTGTCAAGACAACAGAAAGCCTGGGAAAAGCACTTGAATGTATAAAAAGGTATGAGAGAGCTTCAGGAGCAAAAGTAAACAAGAACAAATCAGAAATAATGAGCTTCAAAATAAGTAATGCACCCAGTGACTCCTGGGGTTTCAATAATGTAAAAGAGGACAGGACAATCCTGGGTATATACACATTGGAATGGAGGAAAAAAAATCAAATGGCAAAACATGGAAAGAAGTCCTGGGAAAAATACAAAGAACTTTAAATCTATGGTGCGCCAGGGGTCTTAACCTGAAAGGAAAGGTAATAGTAACAAATGCCCTAATGTCCAAAATTAATCACATTTTGGGGTCCTGCGAGTGGCCAGAATGGGCTCTAAATTCGGTAAACAGCGCAATCTCCTCTTTTCTGTTGAGGGGAAAGGGAAATTCGATTGCTCGCAAGACATTAATAGCAAATAAAAGGGAGGGGGGATTAGCTCTGATTGATGTTAGTGCAAAAAGGGACACACTAAGGATTAAATTGATAGGGAAATACTTGGATTTGACGAGGCAGCTGCCCTGGAAGGATTACCTGACGGGCCTCCTGGCAGAATATGGAGAGAGGCTTGTACAATCTGTGCGCTTTCTCTCCCAGAAATGTCTGGGAGGGACTGACAGGGTTCTACAGGGAAGTGCTGGAGGCATGGGACAAGATTCTGCCCTACCTCAGACCTGACTGTAAAAATAAAGAGCATGTGATGAGATTACCTTTTCTTTCAACATCTTTCTTCACCTCGAAAGGTCATCCCCTGGTGTGTGGAAAACTGAATGAAGGGGGTTTAACTTCAATAGGGAAAATTTGTAATAAGGATGGGAAATTTGACACGGCTAAACTATAGAGGGTCTAAACAAAGCAAAACTAGTGATTAGAAATAAACAATTAAAAGAAATAGGTGGGAAAATTGATTGTATAAATCAAGAGTGATTGTCTGTAATGAAGGAAAACAGCACGATGCAGGGCGATGGGGTAGGTTTTCTTCTGTGCTTTGAGGACAAAATAGTCATCACAAGTAAAAACAAAAACCCTTGATATCCTTATACGAAAAAACAAAACGGCATCCGAGCAGGTATGGAAAATGCTGTTCCCAAACAAACAAATACACACCATATTGGCAAATCTTGATTTGGGGGGGGATGCACTCACAACCGGTTGTATGAAATCTGTATGTAGTTTTTCAGTATTCCTGGTGGGAACACCGATTTTATGGAGGGGGTGTGACGACCCCTCCCATCCACTAGGGGTTTGTCTCCTGTTCGCTGCCTACTCTGTCTTTCAGGATGTTGATCGGCAGCTAACGAGCCCCACCTGAGCCTGCTGGAAATGGCCAGAAATTGTTGTGCGATGAACTCGTTACTAGCATTCGCTAGGCACGTGATCCTACTTAGGAGAAACAGTACTCTTTTTGAGCAGGACATGGACCTGAAAGCAGTCTTTAGAAGCTGCGTCAAAACACACTTCAGGCTGTTGTATGAATATAAAAAGGATTCCTTCCTCGGGCTTTTCACCCCAAACAATACACTATGTAAAGTAACTGATGATTCTCTTGTTTTTGGCTTGAGTTGTTTTTTCTTGTGCGTTTGTTTGTTTTTGGTCTAGTTTGCTGGGTTCTTGTTTAGTTTTTGTTTTTTGAGAGAGTTTTATTTTAACAGAGAAGGAATCTTTGGTTCTTCTCTTATTTTCTTTCTTTTCTGTGTTTATAGTTTTTAGTCCGTACTTTCCTTTTTTTTTCCCCATCAACAGATGTTTTTTTTGTTGTCTTCATGATAAATATCATGATCGGAATGTACATATTTGTATATATGGAAAGAATGGTTTGTTGTGTGATTAAATGTTATTTTTGATAATAAAAAAAGATTAAAAAATAAAATAAAATTGGGTCCGATCTCGGAAGCTAAGCAGTCGGGCCTTGTTAGTACTTGGATGGGAGACCCCCTGGGAACACCAGGTGCTGTAAGTTTTTTCACTTCTCTCTATCAGGCAGAGGACACTGCTGCTTTTTCACTTGAGAAATATGTGAGAAAAAGGCAAAATTGAAGAGATGCATACAAAGAGGTGGGTAACGGTAAAAAGGGAAAAGAGAATCAATCAATAGAATATCAATATTTTATTATTTTTGGAATGTTAATGAACTGGTTTAGGTTCGTTAACATTTTGCAATTGACCTACTATTGTTCGTATTTGAGTATTTTCAAGCCGGTTCTACCCAACAGGTCAGAGTTCTCTGTGAAGAAAAGTAAAGTTTAATTTACCATTCACCCTACTCTCTTGACCATTGAAAGGACTGCTTCATTTTTTAAATCAGGGTCCCTTTGAACATAAAGAGATTTCTTAAACATGTCCTAAATGTACTAAAAAAGACTGCAATTTTTGACAGCTTTTAAAGGACTATGTGTTGGAGACAAACTTGCTTACAGCTGTTACAACCTGGCTCAAAGGCTGCAACATAAGGGAGACAAGACGTGTGATAAAAGTAATAAATAGACAATTATTTAACGAACAAATAACCAAACTAAAACAAATAAATTAATCAAATGACGCAGCTGCCGAGAGGAGTGGAGAGGAGGTGAGGCACCTCGCCATGTTCAGGTGGTGCATCTTTATAGCTGGCCATTTCCAGCAGGCTCAGGTGGGGCTCGTTAGCTGCCGATCAACATCCTGAAAGACAGAGTAGGCAGCGAACAGGACACCTAGTGGATGGGAGGGGTCGTCACACCCCCCTCCATAAAATCGGTGTTCCCACCAGGAATACCGAAAAACTACATACAGATTTCAATATTACAGATTTCATACAACCGGTTGTGAGTGCATCCCCCAGCTCACCAATTAATCTCCACTCTGCAACCCAGCAACTCCAACATGTGGAGAAGCATCGAGTGTGAGAGCGGAGAAGAAAGGAAGGCCAGAGAGATTACAGTGATATGGTACAGCACATGATTGAGAAACAAGTTTTCGTAGGAGGGCAACAAGTGGTGAACACGAAGGACTGGAATTTTCATAATTCCCGAACACCAAAAAGCACAGAACCGAAGACCATACAAATTACCATAAAAAAAGTTCCTCTGAAAAAGGCTCACTAGCCAACCAAATCGTCCACAGACGCACAACGCAAAGAGGCAACCCAACTACGAAAGGGAACAGGCCAAGGTAACAACTTGCCTGTCACCACACAACGAACGAGCAGTTCACCACATCCCTCCTTTATCTACTGACTTGCTTACTCTATGAACCATTCATACTGCAGCAGCAGTCTTCGGGTTACACATCTGCAAGGTGACTGGGTCCAATACCCCGACACCCAACAGGCTGTGCAATGCTCTCATAACGAAGTCCAGTATTACCCAGAAACCTCAAGAACATGACCATCATCACAAAAACCGGAATACAAAACAAGCAGTTATCAGGAAACACCAGAAATTTGTTTCCCTCAGTAAAGGCAGAACCAGCAAACATTCCAAGCCTAAGAACAGAATCCAATTCAAACCTGAAACCCAACAGCTCTCCAATTACTCCAAAAAATTTCTCAACAAACCAGAACAGAGGAAACAAACTTTGACTGCCTGAACACAAAACCCAAACTGATCCATACAGAATTGAACTAACACACTAACAGTAAGAGCAGCCCATACACAGCTAACATCACTGCAGCTCCGTCCCTCTGACTGCCTAACCAGAACTAAGTAAGCTCCCCCTAGTCTTCAGGTGCTACTTGTGGTGGGTACTTACGCACTAAAACCCGCAGGCCCGGTAACGCAACCAGGAACTGGTCGCCCACCTGCAGCCTCGGACGTGCCCCCGAGACAACTGCTCTAACCACTTTCATCACCACACTATCAAACCCCCCCCAACGAACTCCAAAGGGAATCCGCTCTTCAACTTAACAGGGATAGAACAACAGCAATTTACTCACCGTGTATACAAGACCACCCAAACTGTTCTACAAAAATCTCCAGCATAACACGTGATCAGTGACACAGAACACACTCCTCAGGAAGACTAATCACTAAGGCTGCTCACAATAACCAAAAAAAACGGCCTACTCACCACACTCGTCCATGTCTCCCAAACTACCAGACTGAACCTCTCATCACCAAACGAGGTGCACCTGGCTAGTAGGCTACTACTGATCCCGAAACAGTCTCTGCACATCAAGTCAATTGCAAACAGCATAACCAACTTCACCATACAAATTTAAATATATTATCTGATCAATTAAGTTAGGACGAGCCCCCATATGTTACGACCTGGCTCAAAGGCTGCAACATAAGGGAGACAAGACGAGTGATAAAAGTAATAAATAGACATTTATTTAACTAACAAATAACCAAACTAAACTAAAACAAACAAACAAAGAATTAATCAACTGAAGCAGCTGCCGAGAGGAGGCGAGGCACCTCGTCATGTTCAGGTGGTGCATCTTTATAGCTGGCCATTTCAAGTAGGCTCAGGTGGGGCTCGTTAGCTGCCGATCAACATCCTGAAAGACAGAGGAGGCAGCAAACAGGACACAGACCCCTAGTGGATGGGAGGGGGGGTCGTCACACAGCCATTTCTCTGTGATAGCGCCCGATCTCGTCCGATCTCGGAAGCTAAGCAGTCGTCCCTGGTTAGTACTTGGCTGGGAGACCGCCTGGGAATACCAGGTGCTGTAAGTTTTTTCACTTCTCTCTCCATAAGGCAGAGGACACTGCTGCTTTTTCACTTGAGAAATATGTGAGAAAAAGGCAAGATTGAAGAAGAGATGCATACAAAGAGGTGGGTAATGGTAAACAGGGAAAAAAGAATCAATCAATAGAATATCAATATTTTCTTATTTTTGGAATGTTAATGAACTGGTTTAGGTTCGTTAACATTTTGCAATTGACCTACTGTTCGTATTTGAGTCTTTTCAAGCCGGTTCCACCCAACAGGTCAGAGTTCTCTGTGAAGAAAAGTAAAGTTTAATTCACCATTCACCCTACTCTCTTGACCATTGAAAGGACTGCTTCATTTTTTAAAATCGGGGTCCCTTTGAAACATAAACGTGTCCTAAATGTACTGTAAAAGACTGCAATTTTTGACAGCTTTTAAAGGACTATGTGTTGGAGACAAACTTCCTTACGGGCCACACCTCTCTGATCGCGTCCAATCTCGTCCGATCACGGAAGGTAAGCAGAGTCGGGCCTGGTTAGTACTTGGATGGGAGACTGCCTGGGAATACAAGGTGCTGTAAGTTTTTTCACTTCTCTCTCCATAAGGCAAGACAAGGCAAGTTTATTTGTATAGCACATTTCAACAACATGGTAATTCAAAGTGCTTCACATAAAACCATTAAAAGCATCAAAACATAAGGCAAAAGAAAAGGAGATTTAAAAACAATTAAGAACATTCATTGAAACAATAAAAACAGTCATTAAAACACTAAAAAGCAGTGTAAGAAATAAAATACAGTAGTAAAATGCAGAAATGCAGGAAATTGATTAATATCCTTGAATCTGGTTCAATCAACAGAAAAGTCTTCAATCTTGATTTAAAGGAGCTGAGGGTCTCAGCAGACCTGCAGCTTTCTGGGACTTTGTTCCAGATACGGCTGCGTTGACCTTGGACCTCAGAAAACACAGTGGACCAACACCAACAGATGACATGGCACCCCAAACCATCACTGACTGTGGAAACTTTACACTGGACCTCAAGCAACGTGGATTGTGTGTCTCTCCTCTCTTCCTCCAGACTCTGGGACCCTGATTTCCACAAGGGGCACGTAATGAATCATAATCGGTGAGTCACTGCGATATTTTATCGGCTATTTTTGGAGTGCTTGTTTGACAGACACGTTAACTGTACCTGCTGTTGTTATTGTATGTTGAAATGGTTTGCATAAATCGAATTACAAGAACCGTAGCTTTCTAATGAGATATCACATTAATACTCATCGTTACAGAGCAGTTGTGTGCATAACACAAATATGCCGTTGACACTCTGACGGCCCGCCCGCGGGCCGTCAGAGTGGGAAAAGGTTTTAAGATCTTCACTTTTAACAGGCGTCCAGCTGAGAATCTTTTCCATATACGCAGATGCAATTTTGTATTTGTTTCCAAAGTGCTCCGCTAGAAGACTTTTGGCTCGGTGGTATCCCTGATCTGAAGGTAGATGTTGACAACTGCACACCAAGTCTCTTGGCTGCCCCCTGGTTTATTATTCGAGAAAGTGTAAAAAGTCACTCCAATTAGTTGTCTTCTCCTCCACTCCATTTTCAAAAGCTCTGATGAAAGATCTGCACTGAAGAGGGTCTCCATCAAACACAGGAATATTTCTTACAGGAAGGACAGAGCACAGATTTTGCTGGACCAGCAGAGCAGCGATGTCATTTTGTCTTTGCATCACATTTACAATGTCATTCTGATGGGGTTGAGTTTGCACAAGTCCTGCTTGATTTTCATTCACAGTTTGTGTCGCTTGAACTGGAGCATCAGTCTTTAATAGCATCTCATCAATTTGTGTTTTTGACCTTTGTTTGGACCTAACAACTTGTGGTTGCGTTATGGGATCAGACACAGAAATAACATCCATTTGAACAGGAACAAAGGTGTAGGCATGGGGATTCAATTGTCTTGCTTCTTTGGATTTGTTCCTTTCAAAATAAGAGTTCATTCCGTCCGAACATTTTGAGCCACGCTGGATGAATTGATTTCCAAGACATGAAGCTTTGCATTTGTAGCTGCCAATTCCGTTTCAAGTTCCAATTGTTCCTTTTCTCTCTTCAACATTTCCTGTTGAGCTTCTATTAAATGTTTCCTTTTTAGAGCAGCAACACGCTCCATCAGAGCTGCCTTGTCGGCCTTAGCTCTAATAATTCCCCGGTTCCCGGCTAAACACTGTTGCTACGTATATCCTGTGTGTTTCTCATCTGTTTCCTGAAGAAGGGGGGTCCAACCAAGCTTTTTGGACCCGGGGGGGAAGGGATTTGACTTTTGGCGAATGGAATTTTACGCTAGGCGAGGAGCGGCGCGTTTTTTGATTTTTACTGGCTAACGAGTCTGTCAATCAACACCAGGCTACTCCCACTGAATTCCTGAGACTCTGGCGCGTCGAAGGAGGTCTCATTCACTCAAATTGACCAATCATAGGCTGAGATAGCCTCACATAGACACAGGCAAACTGCAGTCAGACGAGAATGGATCCATATTTCACAGCTCAGATAGGATCCAGGCTGTCAAAATGATGCCAAACTGCTGTATTTGGATAGATTGAACACTAATAGTGATAAAATATGGTATATAAAATTACAATGGAATAGCTGGAACATGTGACAATTTTGCTTGACCCCGCCTGACCTCTGTACTAAAACCTCTCTAACGTTGTCCTGCTTCACTTTATCAAAGTCAAATTTTGCATAGAGACTGCTGACATGTGCTATTATTTGGGAGAGTTTTTAGGCTTTCAGCTACATTATTTCAAAGAAATAATATCAATAAAAGTGCTTTCTTTTCAGGCGAACATGAAACTTTTCAATTTGAGCTGTGTGCCATCTTCATTTACTCTTAACCAGTAACATATACACTGATTTTACACATCTGAACAAATCTCACAAGTGTTACCTTTATTATAACATAAATATTATTCAAATAGACCTTGTAGTTATAGAAAGACACTCTTTTTAGTATGGGTATGCAATTTTCGAGCAGAGGCCTAAAAATAGGACTAGGGCCCAACGGGTATACTTAGTTTCTTTGGTTTGTTAATTTGTTTATGAATTGGGTAACACTGTGGGCACCTGCGGTTATATATATAGGAGTAGGCAGGTAAAGGAGCAGCATGCACTGGGGTGGGCCTATGGTTGTTAAGCAAGAGCAGGAGAGGCAACAATAGGAGTTCCTTTGTTCTTTTGTATGTTTGCTTGTTTTGTTTTGTTAAATAAATGATGAGAAACAAGGAATCCTGTATGGACAAATCCTTTAATTTATATTTGCTTCAGATTTTTTGGACAAATGGTAATGATAAATGGTCTTGTACCACCTTGATCAACTGAATAATCAACTGATCAATCAACTAGCGTTGGTTTACATAGTTTACGTTATGTCAGTTACAGTAGGAATCAAGCCATCTTTCACTAAGGCTGACATGAACAGGTGGATGTTATCCTACTTTGTGAACAAAAATGACAGTGCGACAATTATTTTGTCAATTTATGAATCCTAAATAGTTTGTCAATCTTCACTCCAATACTACTACTCCTCTACTTTTTGGGTTGAAGTATACATGGTGCAGAATGTAAATGTAATATGTTTATTGTAATAAAGAAACATAATTCAAGTACATTTAATGAATGTTCACCTCAGGAACACCACCGAAATGATCATCCATGCCCTCATAACCTCCAGACTCGACTACTGCAACAGCATCCTCTATGGTTCTCCCAACAAAATCCTCAATAAACTCCAATATGTTCAGAACTCTGCTGCTCGACTGCTCACTTCCACCCGCCGCTATGAACACATCACCCCGGTCCTTCACAACCTCCACTGGCTCCCGGTCAAATACAGAATAGACTTCAAAATACTACTCACCACCTACAAAGCCCTAAACAACCTGGCCCCTCCCTACCTTCCAGACCTCCTCCCCCTCCACGCCCCAACCCGTTGCCTCAGGTCCGCCGGTGCAAACACTCTGAAGACCATCAGGACCAAGCGCCGGACCTGGGGTGACAGGGCCTTCTCAGCTGCTGCACCACCCCTCTGGAACACCCTCCCCATCCACATCCGTGAGGCTCCCTCCCTATCATCATTCAAACAAGCCCTCAAAACCCACCTCTTCAAACTCGCCTTCACCTGCTAACCCTGCACCCTACCCTCCACTACATGACCCATTCCTCACAGCTTCTCCAGTTATTCATTTTTACCAAAATGTTCTGTTTTTGTTTTGTTTGCTCCTCTGTCTTTTTTGTTTGTTTGTTTGTTCCGTTTGTCTCTGCCCTGTAAAGCGTCTTTGGGTATTTAGAAAAGCGATATATAAAATTAAAGTATTATTATTATTATTATTAATGAAGGAAATACTTTCAGAAGTGTTTAGCAGGCTGTGCCATCGAGTGTTTACCTAAATCAGCATGTCTGGAATGAAATGTGTTTATAGTTGCCCTGATCAGCCACACTCAAAGGCAGTGTTAAAAGCTGTCCGTCATAGAGAGGGGAGAGAGTGACATCATCTCTCTTGGAAGACAGTCATAGTGTTGCACTTGGTTGTTCACGTGAAAAGTAATAGTTGTGTGGAGAATGAAAAAAAGAGAGCTAGAGAGAAGTACAAACCCTGGCTCCCTTCTCACACTCCACAGAAAGGCCATCTGACAAAGCCTATTGGCCTTTATCCCAAGCAGTTGTTCTACATGTCTGAGTGGTATTCATACAACCAACATCCGACACTGTGATACTTTGCAGATACTTTATTACACAAATAACATAGTTACTGAAAATAGTACTCTTGCTGCAAATTATGCTGTCAAAATAAATATCAGATAGCCCACACATGACTGCAACATTGGAAATGCAATTTCTCGTGCATGCCATTAAGGAATTCATTCATACAAAGTGTATGACAAATACAGATATGGTAGATGTAATAGATATTGGTACAAACTAAAATATTTGATTAGGGTCTGAGAATACAGGATGAAATTTAAGAATAGGTTAATGAAAGATTGAGGAAATGAAATGAAACCCGAGGATACAGAATTAAACTGAATATTCTGATTGGGAAAGCAACATACTCTTCATCCCACCATTTTTGTGTCGTCTTTGTGTCTGTCTATTTTTGTATGATGTGCGTAGTGGATTAGCTTATATTAATGGACATTAATTGATGCATTGTTATTAGGGCTACCCATGTCCTTGATTCAGATTTCACTGAATTACATACTTTGATTGACAACCTTGTGGTGTAGGTTTGAGTGAACATGTTTCCTGTACTCAGTTGTAGTTGAGAAACAATTCCAGGTTGAAACATTGTAATGAACTTTTCAACAGCTGATGTACCTGTGCACGATTCACAATACACAAAAGATCACACTGCTGATACAGAACCGTTAAACGCAGACATGCACTTGAGGACCGCCCTAATGAAGACAAGCATCACAGAACTACACACGCTTCTCAAATCTGAATATTTGCTAGTTTTCTGTCATCTATATCATTAGTATCTTTTGCTTTGGACAGATGGTCCGACAAAACAAGATATTTTAATATTTCAATTTGAGCTCAGGGGAATGAAGATGGATACTTTCAAATATGTTCTGATATTTTATAGATGAGACAATTGATCTAGAAAAAACTGCCAGATTAATCAATGAAAAATGTTTTAGTTGTAGCCCTACAATATTAGGCCATGCAGTGCACTACTCTTCACTTTTACTGGATCACCAAACCAATAATGTTCTTTGCTTTGGATTACTCAACTCAAGTAAGTTGTGAGAGTACAGTGTGCATTTAAAAAGAGAGCACAAAAATATCAAGGATTTGTTGGTCAGGAGCTAAAAGCTTCCCAACAGGCCGATCTGGTTCCTACATACAATATGTATGTAGCAATTATTTCTCAATTCATGTTGTTTCTTTATATTATTGGAAGTTTGTAAGATTGTTGTAATAGTTACAGTGCTTGAGACTTGGCTGTTTGATTGGCATCGTGCACACACACACTCACACAAATATACAGACATAAATATACATATAATAGCATCCATTTTCTGTTCACTTGAATGGAAGAGAAATCAATACAGTACAAGCTCTACAAGCAGCAGCTGTTCTCATCCCATGGTACATTTTGTAATGGCAGGTGCTGAAGAAAGGCAACATACAGATGTAAGAAGGCACAAAATTACAAGTGAAATGTTACTGAACTTGGACCAAACATCATGTTGAACTAATGCTGTGTGTTGCTTTACCACATGTAATAGATTTATTGAAGGAAGGATGCATTTGTCCAGTAAAACTAAACGGTCTATACTATATGTTATATCAGTGTTGTTAAAGTATTTATTTCTAAGATCACAATAAATCTATAATCTATAATTAATCCTGCTTGATTTAATTCTTACTCAGATATTGAGATGCCATGAAACACTGTATTCATGTCCAGGTCTGACTCGGCTGAACTAAAACACTGAACAGCTAAATAAACAGCCAACAGGAGTTCTCTCTTCTTTTCTTCGGGCTCTATCTTAATGGAGCAAGCACAAAGATCTTTGGACCATGGACTGCATTTAAGCTCACTCGCTACTTTTGGATTAAAGATGTGTGATTAATAAATACGGTCAATCAAATCACTGCTCTCATCTCTCTGAAACAGCTAAGCCAATCAGAGTGAGGTACGACAGCTCAACAAGAACAGATGACAAGTTGCTTATACAGGAAATCGGATTTTTGTCTGTTTAGTGCAGAGCGGCACGATGTGAACACAGCACCACACATCTGTCAGAGGCAGATGTGTGGGGGGGGTTAACATACTTTACAGGATTTACTACAATTATAATTTTACGTGATCACCTCATTTCAATACAATGTCAGTCTTTTATCTTCTTAGGAGGTAAATGGCCACATTTTGTATGAAATGCCACTTTTTCTAATAACTTGTAGTTGATGCACTTGATTCATGAACTCCGGTCATGTGATGTCTCATAAACAGCTGTGTTTCACTGGCCAGCCTGTATCAAGGTATTTCTTGTGATTGGCCATGCGTAGTGGAACTGCAGTCTGCTTCATGTGTCCTGATTCCTTCAAGTGTCTGCAGAAATGTAATGATCTTAAAGGTACAATGTGTAGTCACATTGTTGCTTGCTGTTGTTTTTTCTCTCCCCCCCGCCTTGTTGCATGTGTTCAAAGGAATAAAACCCTTCAAAGATGACACAGCGTAGCTAACCAGTAGACAGCAGCTGCACTTTTCAAGAACCAATGACCACTGCCGGAGTTGACATAGAAACAATCCTCCTGCTTCCCTGACTGGTGACTTCAGGGAAGCAGTAACATAGGCCTCCCAGTGAGTTATGTGAACAACGAACAGGTAGTTAACAGAAAAAACTACAGTTTGTAGGCTGCTGTAGATTTAGAGACTGCAGCAACAAATAGAGCCTTCAGCAAAGAAAACAGCGCCCAGCAAACTGTTTGGCGAAATGTTTTAATCAAAATTTGAATGGAATCGTGACCTTAAAATCAAAAGTAAAATCCAATCACGGATTTGGGGAATAGTGACACACTCGTCATAAGTGATTGAGAGGGATTCCTCTCGTGGTCCCTGTGCACCAGGCAAACAGACGGCGAAGCGAATGTCATCGTCAGGAACAAAGCAAACTGTCACAGTGATGCATGTGCTGCTCTGCCGCTATGAAAACAGAGCCCTTCAGGTTTCAAACAGGTCGCTTTGGGTACAAATGAATCAATTGTCTAACTGTGTAATACTTGACACCTTTCAGTCACAGAAATTCTCCATCTAGTTAAGTCATTTTGTGAAGTGTGCTATGAGTTAAAATAAAAATCCAGCAATGGGCTTCGATCTGTTTTCAACTCTTTACAATACAAGTTCCTGATGCTCATTTCAAGAAAGTCCTTTGAACGTTCTTGTTCTTGTCTTAAGGCTGAATCAGAGGATTGTGTTGATCATTTTACTAAAGGCCAGTTGGATTAGGGGAAAACAATCTGTCATAGTGATATGTGTGAATTGTGTCAACAAGGCTGTATCAAGACCGTGGGTTAATTCAATTAAGATTAAATAAATTGTCCAAATTATGCTAAATTATTTTTATGTACAACATATTTTTAAATATATAAACAATAACATTGGCAGCTAACACAACAGTTACACACATGATGAATAATATACATCTTGGCAATGTAAGCAGGAAGTTGGTGGCTGGCCCGAGTGTCTAAGAGGAGGACGGAGGAGGTGGCAGAGCAGAGTACTCCTCATTCTCAGAGTCGCTGCTGTCCCCGTCGTTCCTCTCCTGGTCGCTGCCTTCAGTACTCAGCTGGTCAAAGCCCCGACGACTGTAACCCTTATGGGACGCAAAGAAGTTCCCCAGGTTCAGACTGCCCACAGCTTTACCTGCCAGAGGGACAAAATAACATCACTAACATGATGATTATCTACAGTGTCCACAAATACAACATTACCTTCTCGGGAGAGTTTTGGCTCCAATATTGAAACCGGCCTTGCAACAGTACAGTTCACATTTGAATATTCATATTGACCAAATGTAAAATCAGGGTCAATAAAAAAAAAAGCTCCACAATGTTATGCAAATCAAATAGATAAACATATAAAATAATAAAATAAGTTTCAATGAGAGGAAGAATTATTCAGAACCTTTGATTGAGTTAAAGTAGTAATATCACATCGTAAAAACTACTTAAACACTATACACCATAAAAAGTCTTTGAAAATTCAAAAGTAGGAGTACAGAATGCTAATTGGTAAATAAACTCTACTTGTATTTCTCTTTTCTAGTCTTCCGACCACTCAAAGCTCTTTAACACTACATGTCATCATTCACCCATTCACACCCATTCATACACTGATGACAGGAGCTACCATGCAAGGTGCCACCTGCTCATCAGGACTAACTGACATTCAGACACCGTAGGCACAGCTACGGGGGCAACTTGGGGTTAGGGGTCTTGCCCAAGGACACATCGACATGGACCGGGATCGAACCACCGACCCTCTGATTGAAGGACGACCCTGCTCTCCACTGAGCCCCGAAGTATTATCAGCAAAATGCACTTGGTGATCATCTCACTCAGTATGCTAAATAAACCCTAATAATATCTTATATTATTTATCTACGTTATACTATTTGCTAGTGTACGACACATATTTTGAAGGATCAACATCCAATCCTCAGCCTGCTACTACGGCTGGGTGATATCATAAATAATATCCAGAGATTTGTAGGTTATGCTGCGATATATAAAATACATCTCAATGATTCAACCCTTTTTATGCATATGATCATACCAGTGTGATCATTCAAGTAAACTAATCTGAATTTAGAGCTTGCATATGACATTTTTGGGGACTTTTAAAATTCCACCTCAGAATGTCTTAATATTGTCTGAGAGACACTCTGAGGTGGAAACAGGACGTTTCTCAATGGCACTGAGGTGATGTGCTGTCATTTTGAAATCGTATTAGTCTTTGGAAATATATTATTATGAAATCATTATTAAGTTTGACTAATTATTACCAGAATTCGATTTTTCTCTTAAATACAGTTTGCAGGTGGTAGTTATTATTATTGAATATTTATTTTGATGTATTGATTTATTACTGACAGACTGACTGACTACTTGAAATTGCTTTGTTCACCATCACTGGAAGGTCGCTTTTATTTTGAACTCAGTTCTTCCTTCTGCGTGAACAACGTGGGGCGAGTTACGTCTCTTTCCAAGTGGAGGCTGGCTGGACTGCACTGGGTTGTAGGGCTGTGCAAAAATATCGATATAGCTTAATATCGGGATCATTTTTTTAAACGAATATCCTCTACACGAGACTGTACAATACCATTTCGCCGCACTACTTTTGGTCAATCAGCCTTCTCTGTAAAAGCAACACACCAGTGGAACACCCTGCCTGAAGGTGTGAGGAGCTGCAGCTCTATTAGCACTTTTAAAGCCAACTTAAAAAGTCTTTTAAAAGCTGCACAACACTGCACATACTGACCTCTATTCTTGTGGTCTTTTCTGACTTGATTTTATTGACACACATTCATTTTTCATGTGCTATTTGTGTGTAGCGTTGTATTGGGTGTCTTGTATGTTTTTATGGTATATCTCTGTATTATGTCTTTTCCTTTTACTGTGTTATTGTCTTGTCCTTGTTTGACCTGCCAAGGGACTGCAGATGAAAATTAGCTTAAGCTACAATCTGGTACAGTGCATCGAATGGAGACATTTATGTTTAAACTGTACATGGTCCCTTTTAAATAAATAAAGAAAGAAAGATTCTCTTTCTCATCTTTCATTCAATTTTCTTCCCTCTGCATCAATTTGTCTCTTCTTGGACAGTCTGGGATCATTTGTCGATCTTTTTCAACTCAATCACTTGTAGGAAAACCTCTTTACGGGCTGTTGCCTCTCCTGTCCACCTGTTGTGATAGTTTTAATGTCGGCACACAGACAACATGTTGTTGTGAGTGAATAATAGTGGTGTAACGGATCACACACATGTGAACCACGGAGTAATTACACAGTTCACCATCACAGTGTGAAATAAAATGTAACTGACAAAGTTAAACTCCGATATGGAAAAACTGCGGTCTAGCGGCAGGATGCTGTCATTTTGCAGGTCACAAAATCGACGTGCATTGTGGGAGATGTAGTTTATGGTCACTGTCCACCAGGGGTGTCAAACTCAAATACACAGTGGGCCGAAATTAAAAAATTGCTACAAGTCAAGGGCCAGACGGGTTCAACGTTTATTGAAAACCTATTGAAAGAACCTTAGTGCACATATTGAACCTGGAACTAACAAGGCCTATAGAGTATTGCCTATAAAACAACATTAATTATGAAATAAATGAAATAAATGAAATAAATGAAATAAATGAAATAAAAATAATAAATAATACATAAATAAAAAAAAATAGAAGTAATAAAATCTGTTTCATTAATTGCTTATGGCTCTATCTGCAGTTTTTCCAGAGTAATTTCAAGTGAAAACATTTTCTACAGGCAAACAACAGCCAAAAATAATTTACTTCAAAGAAAAATCAAATGTCCTGTAGTAGCAAGAGAAAAAAAATGCAAAAATGAAACTGCATTAAAAACTGAAAATGCGTCAAAGCACCGTTTGCTGCTCTGTGATGCTCACTGGTCTGAGCCAGACACTTGGTGTCTCATCTTGGATACAAGTTCATCAATGTCTGGGGTCAGGCTCTGAGCTGAGGAAATCCTCAGGATTGAGTGAAGGTGCTCATCAGTAAGACGAGTCCTGTGTGAAGTTTTGTTTATCTTCATCAAAGAGAACAGTTGTTCACACAAGTATGTGCTGCCAAACATAGAGAGCGTTTGAGCAGCCTGGGAGCGCAGCTGGGGCATTGTGTCGGGGATGAAACGTGGAAACTCTGCAGCGCCCACAGACTCATATTTTGCCTTCAGTGTGTCATTAGATTGGAGCTCAATCAGCTCCATTTGGAGGTTTGATGGTGCGTTTTCCACGTCAGCTGCAAATGGATTACTGAGCAGTTCAAACCTGCTTTTTTGGGCTTCAAAATCGGCAAATCGCCGTGTGAAGTCAGCACCAAGTATGCCGAGTTTTTCAGCAAACTGTGCAGTTGGGAAGGCAGCGACCTGCTCTTTCATTGTTTGGCAGTGCGGAAAATAGCTCAAGTTTTCCTGCAGCATCTGCGTCTCCCACAGGCGCAGCTTGGTTTTAAAAGCCCTCACTGTAGCGTACATGTCAGTGATGACACGGCCCCGCCCCTGAAGCTGCAGGTTGAGCGCTTTCAGGTTGAGCGCTTTCAGGTTGAGCGCTTTCAGGTTGAGCGCTTTCAGGTTGAGCGCTTTCAGGTGGCTCGTGATGTCACACAGAAACATTTTATTTCGGAGCTCTGTTGTGTCTTTCCCTTTGCTTTCCATGAACTCACAGATCTCCTCACGCAACTGGAAAAATCTTTCCAGCACCTTTCCCTGGCTTAGCCATCGCACCTCTGTGTGATAGGGCAAGTCACCATATTCTGTACTTAACTCCTCCAGAAAAGACTTGAACTGGCGGTGATTTAAACCTTTGGCTCTGATAAAGTTAACCGCTAATGTTATGATGCTCATCACATGTTCCATTTTCAAGGCTTTGCCACACAACGACTCCTGGTGTATGATGCAGTGATAAGCTGTCAACTCACTTGTGACGTTTTCCTCCTTCATCTTTTCTTGGATCCTCCCCACCAATCCACTCTTTTGACCGCACATCGCAGGCGCTCCATCTGTTGTCAGTCCCACAAGTTTATCCCACGGCAGCCCCATTTTATCTACACATCTGGACACCTCTTCAAAGAGATCTTTCCCCGTAGTTCTGCCATGCATTGGGTGTAATCCCAAAAACTCTTCTGTTACGCACAGGCTTGAGTCCACTCCACGGATGAAAATTGACAGCTGGGCAGTATCAGAAGTGTCGGTGCTCTCATCCGCAGCAACGGAGTATGCCATGAAATCTTTTCCCTTTCCCACAAGCTGTTGTTGGAGATTGGCAGCAAGGTTACGCACACGGTCAGCAACGGTGTTTCGGTTTAGGCTCACATTTAAAAATGCTTGCCTTTTTTCTGGGCACACGGCGTCGCAAACTTTAATCATGCAGTTTTTGACAAATTCCCCCTCGGTAAAGGGCCAGGCTGATTTTGCAACCTCTGCTGCCACAATAAAACTGGCCTTAACAGCAGCCTCGCTTTGTGATTTGGCTTTAGTGAACATAGCCTGCTGTGACACCAGACTTCTTTTTAACTCCTCTACCTTCTGTAGCCTTTGTGTCGTGTCCAGATGCTTGCATCTGTCTTGGTGCTTCGTTTCATAGTGTCTTTTTATGTTGTATTCTTTCATTACAGCCACACTGTCTCCGCACAGAAGACACACAGCTTTGCCCTTTACATCCGCGAACATATACTGTGCCTCCCACCTGTCTTGAAAACTCCTGTTTTCAAATTGCACCTTTCGTTTAGCCATTTTTTAGGGCGAGGGATAGTTGAAAGTTGACACAAGTGGTATGTAATACAGACTGTGAGGCGCGCGTTCGCGGGCCCACGATTGACGTGCCGACACACGGGAAGTGCATTGTGGGATTTGTAGTATTATGGTGGTGCGTGCGATATACCGGCGGGCCAGCTCTAATAGTAAATAGATTTTATCATGCGGGCCAAAGATAATTCATTCACGGGCTGGATGTGGCCCGTGGGCCTTGAGTTTGACACATGTGCTGTACACTGTAAAGCAGCATAGACTTACATTTTAAGACAACCATATGCCTTTTATATGGAAGCCCATTTCCGGCAGCAAAAAAGATGAAAAGTTAGACTTGATAATAAAAATATCCCCATGGCACTTTTGGTGCATCCATCTGTAACCATGACACCGACCAGATGTTTCCGGTTGCCACCTCAGCCACATCGGTTTTATTCTTTCTATGCCAGAGCAGCTTCTTGCTTAAAATCCTTTCCACAATGGGGATTTTTATTTGCAAGTCTAACTTTTCATTTAGTTATTGTTTTTTTTTTGCTGGCGGATTGGCGGGCCACAGTAAACGATGTCTTGAATTTGCCACGTGATTTAGAGTATACATTTTAAAAAACAAATAGTGTAAGAATTAAGTCACAAACAAGTGCCAGGTCAATGAGAGGATTCATTAGGTAAAAGGCATTCGATTTTTTATGTTAAATGACATACCTCTTATTTTTCCCAAGATCCCTCGCACAGAACTGGGTTCAGTTTTCACCTCACATGCGTCTGCAAACAAACAATATTCAATAATAAGCCGAATGCTGACCAAATATTAGAGTACAAAGACATCAAATTATATAAGGCATGTACTTTTTTTCTATTATTTTCCTATTTTTAGGAGAAACTTAAGTAATCTTTGTGAGTTGGTTTTGCAAACAAGTCTTTCATTCATGACTTTACTTGATATTACCGTTTTATTTCATAAACCCAAAATGGTGTGTTACAGTAACTTTGACTACTATCTTATCAACACTGACCTTTACTTGAGATTCTCAGGCTATGGATAGGGAATCAGCTCCCAGCTTGGTTTTGCCTGAAATGTGCTTGACCAGAATGTTTCACACCTACAGCACCAGGCTTCATCTGAACACTGAAACTTGGCCAGGAAACGGATTGTGGTCTGAATAAACCACAATTTTGGAATACACCAAAATTAAATTTTGTGACCACGGCGATGTTAACTCCAGTTTGTTACACAGTCTTTTGTAACCATTTTTACCAGACAAGCTCCAGTCCTCACATCACACAAATGAAGCTCTAGCGTAAGTTCAGACAGGAAGACTTTACTCTCGCATGCCTCAGCCCGTAGTTTATTTACCAAACATCTGCAGTCACTCCTCACGCATGCTCACTCATTATTTCCTCGCTGTTATTGTTTGGGGCTGTCAATCATGATATCAGCTGTTTAGATCAGCTGGTCTCTCTATCCAATAGCACAACGACAAAATTGCATGGTTAGCCTATCATCGTGCTGCTGCCTCTCTTAAATATGATCGTCTCTCTGCCTTCAGTACGTTCATGCTGCTGTTACGCAAACCTCCACCCAATCTTTGCAGATTCATCAGCTTCATCAGCCACCACCACCAGTGTCTGGACTCCACGGGGGGATTTATCTTGCTGCTGCTGCTCAGAGCAGACGCCCCTCCATTACAAGTCTCCCTGTAGAGTCCAAGCACCAAAGACTCTGAAGACTATCATCGCATATCATTTGTTCACAATAAACAATTATCTTCTTTATCAGACTTGTCTTTCTTGATTGAAATTAACAGCAAGCTAAAATCTTTCAGTCATGGGGTGCTGGACAAAATGTCTTTCATTTGATCGGTGCTCATTTTGTCAACAGAAATTTTGATGCCGACATTTCTGTTCATTGCGCCCTGACAAGTAAAGACGAAGCAAAATAGTTGTCTCTGTTCAGGCGGACACGTGATGCTAATTTAGATCATTTTTTCCCCCATTAACCAATAATTAACCCTGAACAGACACAATTAAAATGTAGGGTGCTATTTAAAATGTGTTATAAAATAACCAATACAATAAATAAATGGCAAATACTGCCCTGCTTTCCTCAAAACAATCATTATCTAAACTGGTATTCTAAACAAATGACTAGATTACCTCATTTGGATTTATTAAAATGATATCTATTTTGGTGTTCGTTAATGTCAAACACTTTTGGGTCATACATACTGTTTTTTCTCCAGCAGATGAAGAGTCCAATGGAGATGACCACCAGTAGCGGGATGAGCAGCAGGGTGGTGATAATAGCTGGGAGTACACCGTGCTCTCTGTTTGGCTTTGCTGCACTCTTCTTCTTCTCCTCTTCTGCCTCTTCCTGTGGTTGAGGCTGCAGAGACACAGTTTGCTTCTCTTGGATGGCTGCTGACTTTGACATGTTGTGCTCCGGCCTCACCTTAGTTCGGACAAATGTCTCCATTTCTATACAGAGAGAAA
>NW_027466519.1:10412500-10470000 GCF_050575085.1 Anarhichas minor | reverse complement strand
ACTAGCACAAAATATTCTTGATATTGTTACAGAAAATCACCATTTCTAGTTTTATGGAGATATTACTACATATACTCAAGTACGAGATGGTGTTGCTCTGACAGATTATGATAATTTGATCCTAGATGAAAACACTGGAGAAAACCTGTGCACTGTGGCACACTAGAAATGTCTGGCATGAAGAGAAAATCCACTGTTGTACATATAGATTTAGGCAATTATGGTAATGTGTACGGTGTGTAGAAAACCTTACGCTTTGTATAGATGATAGAAATAATGGGAGAGCAACTACTGCTTACAATAGTTTGTTATATTCTACGATAGGGACACCTTTTGTTTAAGTAAGGTCAGTCATTTCTTTGTACAAGAGTTTGGTTCTTCCATTTGATTCCTTTCCAACAAGCACTGTATTGTTATGTGCTATTGAGTGGAAACCAATGGGAAGGGATTGTTGGCAGCAAAAGACCAGTTCAACTATGCAGGTAAAGACACTGAAAATGTGTACAAGTTGGTAACTAGGATAAAGAAAGAAAGAGGAAAATACAGCTATACAGAGTTGATAAGTTGTAGTGCTTTGATAATATGTCAGTGAATGAGACGGACAACTCCAAAACTCTGGCCACAGCTACCACCGGCACCGAGACATCAAAATAGGTAAAGCCAGTTAGATAAAGGAATGCATGAGCATGTTAAAGGTACTGCTACACTACTGTACTAATACATTGTTATGCCCTTATATGTTTATTTGTTTAATAAGATCTTAGAGTCAGGTCTTAGAGTCAGATCTTAGAGTCTTAGAGTCAGGTGTTAGAGTCAGGTGTTATCCTATAGTAACAGAGGCATCACACTTTTACACCTGTTGTGTAAGTTGTGTAAATATATTGAATGCATGCATCACAGAGGTCTGTGATAGGCTCTGTGATAAAACATAAAAATGGACATTTAAGGTCAATACAACTAAAGGTACTGTTTTTGGTTGCAGAAAAGAGGTAATTTATAAACTAAAGTTTGTATGTAATGGAGAAAATTTGGAGATTGCCAACTGCTTTAAATATCTGGGTATCTGGGTTCTGGTCACTATCTTTTTATTTATTTATTATACTATATTGATCCCTTTAAGGGGGAAATTTGTCTCTGCATTTGACCCATCCCTGTATATAGGGGAGCCGTTAGGGGTTCACTGTATTGCTCAGGTACACTTCGACACGTGACACGTCCCAGTCGAGGATCGAACCGTTGACCTTCCGGTTGCCAGACAACCCTCTTAACCCAGTGAGCCCAGTGAGCCACGGTCACCCATAATTAGGGCTTATCTAAGATTGCCATTGAGGAGCTGTCTAAGAAGGCCTCTAGAGCTATCTTTGCCCTCATTAGTACATTTGATTTATCTGTATAAACGAGTTAGATCTTTCTGATTTCTGGTTAGTCACACCAGTTATACTATATGCATGGGAAGTACAGTATAAGTGGTATACCCTAAAAGTTCATGACAACCTGAAAACAATGGTATGGGGAGCTTCCTAGGTGGTAAATGAAGTAGGACAGTAGAACTGTCTACATGCTCAATTGCGCCCTTTTTCTTAGAAATGAGAAAATGTCCTGCCTTAGGGCCAGAGACCTCCGTTTTAAAATCATACACAGGTTTCACCAGTAGTTCAGTATAGTATCGATAGGAAGCTAGAGAGAAACGAGGAGAGCGTGTATGTGTGTGTGCAATTACCTTTTTCTCTGGGTTGAAGGTATCCAAAATATCCATGGTTGAATAATCTATTACAAAACCTCTGAGTGGAGTTGAGCGATATGGAGATTCCCCATTTACTGCAAAGATAAAGCCATCTTCACACACACACACACACACACACACACACACACACACACATATAAAGGGAATCCTTGACTTAAAAACATTTACTAAAGCTGTAGTGCGGGACTTTTACATTTAAATGAATGTCCGCTATATTCAAGCCCTTACCAAACAAGTTAAGACAATGCTGATAAGCCCACCACTGCCAGGGAAAGATATTTTCAGTGAATATCTAGCTGGTATGACAAACAGGGATCACGCTATACACTAATGCATCAAAGTATTTTAATCATTGCTGCCTGAATTTTTCCTCAGAACAAATCTAGACCAAACTTTACATACTTGTCTGTACGATTCAAAGTGAGAGTCAAGTTTGCCTAGATTACACCAACTGTGATCTATCGCTACAAGAGTTTTTACCTAAACAATGCAGCATTGAGTTTAAACAGACAATGCTAGCAAATTTAAAAAGTACCGTTAGCCAGTATTTAGCCAGGGTTTTGGGCTCCCATTCATTGTTTTGGCCCTGGCTTCCTATTCATTAATATCAAACTCTCTCTCAAGTCCAACAAACATTTGAAACCATTGCAAGCCAGAGTTGATTCACAAACCTTCAAAACAAGCACGACAGCGAGGAAGGACTCATTGAGACAGGGGAGAAGAAGCGAGCTCCCCTGTAGACGTCATGTGTCAACAGTGTTTGTGTAATTACTCTCATTGCCAAAAGGGTGACACAAATGTTCCGCCCTCCAGCTTCAAAGGCGTATTCTAGCATTTCTAGCTACGATATCCCAACTTTTACCCATAAGTATTGGCTCCAAAAACACTGGATCCTACATTTTCCATTATGCAATTCATAATATGCCTGTGTTACACCTCCAGTTTGTAAAAATGGCTTTCTGTTTGTGTCCAGTGATGATGTCATTGTGACTCTTTTAAACCCCTGGAAGACAATATACAACCTTTCACAGTCCAAGAAGTCCTAACCATGAATTTAAATAGAGCGCCCTTTCATTTTTCATTATGACTAAAGGGAATTGAAAAGGAAAATAATGCAAGATACTATTTAAACAATATGTGATGAATGTCCCTGGTCAGCTCAATCAGTGAACTCACCTCCAGCAGGGCTGTAGCTGATGGCAAACACCTCCCCTCCAAACTCCTCTTTCTTTATTTCCTTGACAAACTCTCCAGTTTGGGCTATGAAGCACTGGATACGCCCGTTCTCCCTGTCAGCCACACAAACTTCTTGTCTGTCAGGAAGGAACACCAGGCTGTGGGGGACCCGGAACGGTATGCGCCTTTTCCTTTCTGATGAGCCTTTAGTCAGAAAAATAAGACAATCATAATTTATGATAGCAATACATGTAAGAGGTTGGCTTGGGGAGATTTTTCTTGGGCAATAGTGCAACTTCAATACAAAGCAATGTTATTCCATAAAAAGAGACTATGAAATCCCCTTTCTTTTGTGTGTGTGTTACTGTCTCTGTATGTGTGTCAAACTGCTCTAGTTAGGTAATCTCAATCACCTGTTTGCCAGCAGTCAAAGGCTGCCAGGTTAACTTCAAAGTGACTAGGCAGTTTCATAGGCTTTGCATGGAGTTTAAGCTGAGGTGCAACTGTCATACAACTTCCTTTCAGACAAAAACTGTAGCTCCTATTCTAAAAACTAAATTAATTTTGTTAACACAAGACTGAAAAGGGCCTTTGTCTAACAAGACCTGCTTTAAAACATTCAAGAGGCTTTGTGTGTTTGTAGAGTCAGATTCTTACCTGCACCCCACTGAGACAGGTATTTGCCCTCAGCTGAGAACTTCAGGATCCTGGCATTGCAGTAGCCATCAGACACAAAGATGTTCCCAGTCTCAGTGTCTACAGCCACATCAGTGGGCTGGCAAAAGTGGTTGTTGTCACTTCCTGGCGTGAAAGCCTCTCCAAGTGCCAGCAACGTTGTGTCTCTGCCATCGCTGCTCACTTTTAACACCTGATGAGTGACAGAAGGGGGACTCTTCATTGGTGCTGGTTCATTATGTGTTGTGAGTATTGAATCTCTTCTGAATACATTAACATCAGACCTACTGTTTACAAATTACGCTTTAATGGTGTATAACAATTATTTAGAAATTATTTACAAAAAACTATAATGTGTGAACAATTAGGTCACCATTGACTGGTCATCATTATGAATTGTTGAAGAAATATATTTCTCGACGTCGATTATGACATGGACATCTGGCATTACCTTTTACTTTCATGATGTAACTGATCTGCTATACATACTATATCGGCACTGTCAATCTGTTTCAATGGTTACTTAGAGCCGGTTATTAAACATGCTCAGTTCAGATGGAATACCACCTGCACATTACCTGATGAAGAGCCACATCAGTGACCCAGTAATTATTATTCTTGTCTGTTGTTATTCCATGAGGCAAAAAAAACCTGCAACATCAGAGATATGAATCATTACCAGACAGTTTTCACTCTGGTTGTGATACAGGATGTACAACAGTACAAAACATGCCTGGTTGTCTCTGTTCATGTTTAGCACTTGCATTCATAAAAAAGAAAACTAAAGCACACTATAACTTACATATCTCTGCCAGATGCCTTCAGAATGTTGCCTTTGGCTGGGTCCACAACCAAAATAGTGGACTGCTGAATAGGTCCTTGGGACCTCTGCTGGTATCTAGCCTGGCTGTTAAAAGAGCTGAAAAAAACATTTAGTTTGTAGTTCCACAGAGAAAGATTTTTACATATCAATTTGAACTTCTTTTGGTTTGCTGTTCCTTCAATACACCCAGCTGTCATCCATGCAATATTAGCTCCATTGATAGGACCTTTCTGTATGTAGGCTGTAGTTCAAATCAGATCTGTGCTGTCTGCCAGAGATGGATTACATGTCATCTGATGGACAACCCATTATCGACTTCAGAAAATTCAACGGAGAATTGTTGTACTTCCTATAATAAAAGGTCTTGTTTGATACTTAAGATGTTCATCTATATTTGCAACACGCAATCAGACAGATTTAGTGGGGGAAAGAAAACAAGTTTTATTTTCAAACCTTGGATAGAAGGCTGCCTATAGGTCTTGCTCTATCGCTGTCTCTCACACATACATTTACTCAAATTTACTTTAAAATGAACGGTTACAAATCAAAAGTTTATTGAGATTAAGGGTCAAAAAATTTGGTGAACACACGTCTTTCACTCGTTTCGCTGTCGTCTGTTCTCATGCTAGTAGCTCTGCCGGGTGGCTGGAAGTCCATGTCGTACTGGAGAGCAGTATTTATTTTGTGCGTTTACAGTTTTTTGTGAACTACACAATAGTTGTCAAGAATAAAATAAGCATAGATAAGAAAAGGAATGTCCTTCGTTTTATGTCCATCGCCCTCCTCAAAGCTGCAAACCGTGCCTTCAAACGTGCAGATAACACCGCTGGACACAGCGCTCGCAAAGCTTGAATAACTATAAATTAAATTACAAAATGCAGAATTGAACTGCACAACAGCTGCTAGCATAGACAACAAGGTCAGCAACACCTGTAATTTGTTATCCATGTTGAATTGATCAATAATTAATCAAAGCTTACATTGTTTGCTCTCTCCATGCCATGAAGGCTACAACCCAATCAAGGAGCAAACGTGGGTATCTGTGTCGTCATCATCTGTAGCGTTTTCAAACCACTCCGTTTGAGGGTTTCTAAAACGCCGGAGTAGTGTGGAAGTTAGGCATAAACGTCATGAAAGTTCTGCCTTTTAAAACGAAAACGTAGCAGTGTGGACGTAGCCCGAAAGATGTAGTGATGATAGTGTGCCCTCCAGATAAACAAATTCCATTATGTTTCAAACATATATTATGATTTTTCTGTTTCAAAGACTGATAGAATCAGTTTATTAACCAAAAATGAATATATCATAAGTGAAGCGACATACCTTGCCCCCCAGTGGTGGTCCCCTCTGTGGAAAATGACCAAGTTAGCATCTGAGTCGAGGGCAAGTCCTGACACCTGACCCAACTGGAGAGAACTTTGAGGCCACGCTGAGACTTGCTCCAAATGGTAGTCTACACCACACACACACACAAACACGAACACAAACACACATACACAGGTTGAGGTATTGTTAACGTGGTGTCAAAGGTGATCGCTGGCATTCTGTAACTGTTAATAAAAGAGGCTCCAGTCTGCTTTGTTTTAGTGTTTATTACTGTATCTCTGGCTCAAGTTAAACCCTGAGGTGAGCATGGATAAGCACACAACACAATGGTGCAAAAAGTTAACCTGAATAAATATCTATGACAAAAACTGGAGTTTACTGCCAGATTGCATATACAGCTTTACACCTACAAAATTCCAAATGCGTCTGTACAAAATTAAAATAACAGAATTCCAAATAGTTTACACATGAGAGGTCTAACGGACGGATTATGCTTGAAAGAAATTTACTTGTACAAAATAAACTGCCACATTGGAAAGCTGGGTGAAAAGCTAGCCGTCATAGAGAGGGACGGGACATGATAATCCTTTCAAATCTGGTGCTCTCGGCACACATTTTCAAACATTCTCTTGGCATTCATAGTTTTCCACACTCAAAGTGTCAAAGTGCCAGAAATAGTTGGATAACAAATTTAAAAAACTTTCAGTGTCGTGAAACCAGGCCTGTGATTCCAGCCTTTACCTCATTGGTCCAATTCTTTACAGTCTTGACAACGCCTGGAAATTTAATAAAACTTGCACTTAACCAGATTTAAAATGTAATGAGACCCAATAATTGAATAACTTGACCAAGACTGATACCATTTTTACTGATAATGTAATACCTTTCAGGTAGGTCATGTTTTCATAGCTAATTATGTGATAATTGTGACAGATATAAGGTAAACAAGAATGCTGTTTTTCTTGGAAATGTAAAGTGTGCAGGTATTGAAAATGTGTTCTACTGCTAGTGTAGAGTTTGGCAGTTTGATCCCTGGCTCCTACTGTCTACATGTCCAAGTGTCCTTGAGTGAGTCACGGAACCCAAATTGCTCCTCCAAGGTCAAATTTCATGTATGTACCTGTATGTATATGACCATTATAATAAAGTTGATGCTTTGTTTTATGTATATTATTGTACTGTTGTATGTTGTGCTTATGGCTGTATGGTGCTCAATGTCTGCACTTTATTCAGTCTTTCATTTCGAATCCGATGTATATAACACTCTTAAAACACAAAATGTAGAAGTACGGACTGAACATTAACACGAGTATGACATTATCTGTTAAAAGTATTACATTTTCAGTTTTCGAAAAAAGGTTGCAAGTTAATGAAAATACCTTAGGTTCGGACTGCAGATTTTCTTTAAAACTGCAACATCTGTACACTAACCCTCGTTAAGGTTTAACAGCTAACACCTCCTCTTGCTTTCCACGATAACTCCATTATACTAATCCCACTGTCGCAATTTCACCAGCACTTCCCCTGGCTGGTTGCCTCCATGTCTCACAGGAGGCTTCTGCTCCTCCAGCTAAAATCCCACAAAAGTTTTGCATCTGTGAAGACCTTTGAATAATGTGTGAAGTTAACTGTCTAATGCTTAGCAGTTCCTCCCTTGTGAATTTGAACAGATGAGAATTACAAATGATGGAACATATAAAAACAGGAAAAGTATTTGAGAGCTCAGAACTGTGGCAGCGATCCGCGGCGCCATCTTCAAAATTGCTGTTTACCCGCAGAGTCTAGCAGTTTGACAGAGCTGGACAAGTTTTTCCCAGGGAATGGGGACAGGACTTGTACTTGTATAGATGGTAAACGGACTTGTACTTGTACAGCGCCTTTCTAATCTCCTCATCTCAAAGCGCTTTAACACTACATGTCATCATTCACACTTTCACACCCATTCATACACTGATGGCATGGGCTATGCAAGGTGCAAACTACCCATCAGGGAATGTGAATGGACCATCTAACCATTCATAGCTATTCATACACACAGGCACAGCCTATGGGAGCAATTTGGGGTTAAGTGTCTTGCCAGAACTGGAGTGTCCAGATGTACACAGCTGATAAAACCTATCCATGTGTGCAGGCCTGAACATGCACACTAACACACTGTAAGGACTACTGTATCCAAGAGGACAGTTTTCTCCGCTACCTCTGTTGTCTGCATACAATATCTTTGTGCCTCACTTTTCCCACTTAGTTTGTTAAATCTTTCAATCAACATCAGTCCCGATAACTGCCAAATATTCATTCTTTTTTATTTATTTTAACACGTTAAATATCACTATATTTACATAATGCCACTATTGTGATTTTAATGAAAGAAACACAAAATATATTAGCTTCCACATATTAACTGCTGGGGGGATTATAACAGTCTGGGATATCACAATGATTAGCAACATTGATTTTAGTGCACTGTTATTTTTTGTGAAGTGCCAGATATAAGACAAAATATAATATAATATTATTTCCACTTCACCAATTTTTTTTTTTTATTAACCAACATCAGTGCTGATTATAACTACCAAGTATTTATTCATTTTCAGAATTTTAACCATTTAAATGCCAGGTTTTGAGATGATGCCACTGTGTTTTTCAATTAAAAAAGACACAAATTGAGATATGACAGTGATTAGGAACAATACAGATTTTGATAAATTCTTATTTTTTTGTACAGTATTAGATCAAATAAATTCAGTTGTCAATTTATAGTCCATGAAAAATGTTCATTATTGTTTTTTTAAATTACTCCAATTACCCTTACGTTTTAAAGGTTTGAATTATTAATACACTTCAAAGTTCTTACCTTCTAATAATACTGTATATTACCTTATTTTGCTCTGGAAATAAAAATAGCCCACAGAATCACTTTGAACAAGCCACTTGCTCTCAGCTCATATGGTCATGAAATGATATATTGTGGCATTACCAGGGGCCAGGTGGTAGATGGGTGCTACTTCCCCTTTAATGATCAGCAGCCACATCACAAGATGGCCACCGAGGCAACAACTACAGCTCCCAGAAGACCACTCACCCAGGTGTGGGTGTTTAAGCCACCTGATTGAGACAGGACTTAAGAGCTGCAGGAGGAGAGGAGGAGGGAGAGCATATGGCTGGGAGGAGCTCCGAGAACGGCGTACAGAAAAGTACTGAACCTGAGTGAGAAGGATCGAAAGGAAGAAGACCCGGTAGCCGGTGAAGCCGAGGACACCCTAAGTTGAGTTTTTTGATACGGTTCGGTTGAACAAAGCCTTATCTCCTCTTGGACCCTTTTTGTTTGTTTTTGACTTTTGACTTTGATGAAGAGAATTACCTGAGTTGCCCCGTAAAAGAAGAATAAAACCTTTTTCTGGGAACCTTTGATTTTTGCCTGTTTTTATGAATTACCTTGCACCACCCCACCCTAGCCTACTATGCATTACAACACACAGTGAGTTCACCATACACAAACAATGGCTCAATCAGGTGGGAAATAGTGAAAACTACTTTTCTACAAAATAGAATGCATGACTTCATGCTGTAATGGCTCATGTTTATCTCTGTATGTCAAAGACAAGAATTCGAGTGAATGAAAAAAAATGCCAGGAGAACGACTAGCTCTTGGCTTCTATGGTCTTGCAACACAAGCATGTAGACAGACGGACACACACACCTACCTTCAAAGTTTAACAGCCTTTACTGTAACAGACATGTACTGTACCTAGGAGGTATATTATAGTCATTTTGTAGTTGTGTGTGTGAGTGGGTGGATGGGCAAACATGAGAAAATAGCTCAATGTGGTGGAAAATAGTCAAAGCTACAAATTTCAAGCCAGGGTTAGCTCTAGATTGAAAGCCTGATATAATAGTATGATGTCATTACGATATGCTGAGTATTGCGATATCAAACATTGCAATGATATTACCTATTTTCATTTGCAAATTATGCAGTTTGTCAACATCTGTTTTATCTAATATAAGGTTTTCACAGGTCATAATTCATCTCTAATATCTGTTAGAGATGAATTGCTGTTGCTGTGAAACCATCTCCTTCAAACAACTAGATTTATTCAAGTTTTTCACCAAAATCTACATTTGACAAGATTACATTTGAACATATAACAATTTACTTTCGTCCAATACAAATTATTACTTATCCGTGGTTCACATGCTCCCTGGTCCTTTTATATCTAAAATGCTCCCTCACTGTCAATTAAAGGCACTTTAGAGCGGATGGAAGGCTGGTTCCCTACTGAAATGTTTACAGCAACACTCTCAAACACACAAAACAAACCAGTACACATACACGTGTTATGTGACTCGCGTGAAGGAAGATTTCCCCGCTCTTACAGTGAGTGAGTCTGTCTGTGTCTCTCTCGCACGCACGCACGCACGCACGCACGCACGCACGCACGCACGCACGCACGCACGCACGCACGCACGCACGCACGCACGCACGCACGCACGCACGCACGCACGCACGCACACACACACACACACACACACACACACACACACACACACACACACACACACACACACACACACACACACACACACACACACACACACACACACACACACACACACACACACACACACACACACACACACACACACACACACACACACTGCAGGAATCAGGACACCATAGATATCGTAGCTTCTTCAATTCTTATGGTTATAATAATAATAATAATAAAATGTATTTATAGAGTGCTTTTCACAGACAAAAAAAAATCACAAAGTGCTTTAACAGAGCAGAAATTTTAAAGCATAAAAAAACCACAATGTGACCATAGGGTCAATAAATTACATACACAGAGAAACAAATAAATAAAAAATAAAACATATTTTAAGAGCAGGTCTAGGACATGGGTTTTTACTCAAACACCAGCCTAAAAAGGTGGGTTTTGAGCTGTTTTTTAAAAGTATTCACAGAATCTGCGAGGCGTAGAGTCGCAGGCAGAGCATTCCACAGCCTCGGCGCCACTGCCTCAAAGGCTCGGTCACCACGGGTCTTAAATCGTGTGCGTGGAACTAAGAGAAGACCTAGAGCGTTTGACCTGAGAGCGCGGGTGGGTGAATATGGGTGAAGTAGATCAGCTACATAAGTAGGAGCCTGACCGTGTAGTGCTCTGTAAGTGAGAGTGAACATTTTAAAGTGGATCCTAAATGCTACAGGGAGCCAGTGGAGAGATCGGAGTACGGGGGTGATGTGAGACCGTCGATTTGTCCTGGTGAGTAATCTGGCGGCAGCATTTTGGATGACCTGCAGACGGTTAAGAGCAGATACACTGAGTGACGAGAAAAGTGTGTTACAGTAGTCGATGCGTGAAGAGATAAATGTGTGTATGATCATCTCTAGTTCAGGTGTTGATACTACAGATCTCAGTTTACTGATATTTAAGCTGTAAGCAGTTTTCTGTCGTCCAGTCTCTGATGGCATTGACACAGTCCAGGAGCCTAGTTAATGTGAAGGCCTCGCTGGGTTTGAATGACAGATGGAGTTGGATATCATCTGCATATAAATGATAGAACACATTGTAACTTTTTATAATCTGTCCCAAAGGTAACAGATAAAATGAAACCATGACTCATAGAACTGCAGTTTCGTCCAAATCGGTTAACCCCGACATCCCTAACTGCAATATTAGTAGTTTGTATAATAAAAGATCAATACTTGGCCCTATACCAGTGATTTTCAACCACTGTGATGTGCCACGAGATATCGTCAGGTGTGCAATTTTACTTAATCAGTTCAAAAAATATTGTTTAGTTGCTGCAAATAATTTGCCATTGTTGAGCGTCTGAGCTGCAATATAGTTTCGGTGACAAGACGAACAGCGATGGAGAAATATTTGAAAAGGAAAAATGCAGACTCTGAACTGGGCCCTGGACAACATACTAACCCAGATGAAAAGCCGAGTATGGATCAACAAATTGAGTGACTTGTCATTAAATTGTCAGCATATACCAGACATGTCAAACTCAAGGCCCACAGGCCAAATCCGGCCCTCGCTACAATTATATCCGGCCCGCGAGAAAATATTATAGGTTTATCATAACTGGCCCGCCACACCACAGAGCTCCAGGACGAAAAGTGAAGATGTGAGCTGGCCTTTTTGTGCGACATAACGAAGCATCTCACTGCGCTAAACCTCCAGCTTCAGGGACGGGGATGTGTGATCACAGACGTGTGTGATCACAGACACGTATGATGCAGTGAGAGCTTTCCAAGCCAAGCTGCGCCTGTGGGAGACTCAGATGCAGAAAGGAAACTTAGGTCACTTTCCGCGTTGCCAAACACTTGGCACAGAGTTCACTCGGCAATTTGCTGACTTTGCAGCTCAGAAATTTTTATTTAAACTGCTCAGCAATCTGTTTGCAGTTGACGTGGAAAGGGCACCTGTGCACATCCAAATGGAGCTGATAGACCTCCAGTGTAATGACACTCAAGGCAAAGTATGACTCTATGGGCGCTGCACAGTTTCCAAGCTTCATCCCCGAAACGATGCCTCAACTCCGCCTACATTCTGCTCAAACAACGCTCTGCATGTTTAGAAGCACACACCTCTGTGAGCAGCTTTTCTCTGTGATGAAGATGAACAAAAACCCACACAGGTGTTGTCTCACCGATGCACACCTTCACTCCATCTTGAGGGTTTCCACAGCACAGAACCTAACCCCAGACATTAATGAACTGGCAGCCAAGAAAAGATGCCAGACATCTGGCTCTGGTACGTATATGCAGAAAAGAATGTAGCCTATTTCTTTTAGCACTTTGTGTAATGTCCCTTCTATCCTGTTTATTAAATGTTGACCCTATTTGGCCCTCAACGTAGTCCCAATTTTTAATTTTGGCCCTCCCTGTGATTGAGTTTGACACCCCTGCATATATGCTGTATTATGCTAAAAGGTGTAATTTTGTAACTTTTTTGGTTGTTGGTGTGCCGCGGGATCTTTTTAATGTAAAAAATGTGCCACGGCTCAGAAAAGGTTGAAAAACACTGTTCTATACAATATCGCAACACAAAATATAGCGATACTATGCTGTATCGATTTTTTCAAAATTTTTACAAAAAATACAAAGGTCTGCCATTTTGAGGAACATTTCCATGGGTGACAGCAAAGAAAGGGATGAGGAGAGAGAAGACAGAAGTGAAGAGGAAACACAATATGCTACAGCCAGGAAGTAAAAGAAACAGAGAAACTTGTCTCATAGTAAGCACTGATTTTACAATAAGGTGTATTCAATAAATCCATTTAATAATAATAATAATGAATAACTTAATTATTAACTTATAATTATATCTTAAAGTCATTTCATAGCACAATATATTCTGCAAAAAGCAATGGGTTATATTTGTACTGTGTTACAACTAGGGTTGCACGGTGTATCGATACTAAAAAGGTACCGCGGTACCTGTACGTTAAACGATACGATTTTGCATATTTTTAGTATCGATACTTTATTAAAATAGCGCGCGATCAGAGCGCACTCTCTGCTCCGCTCCCTGTCATGCTGCCTGCAGGCATTGACTGCAAGGGGGCGGGGCTACCCAGCGCTCACACAGCAACAGGCAGCGCTCACTCACAGCAGTGATAGCAGGGGAGACATGGCAGGAGCTTTTGCCGACCGTCCTCGGCTTGTTGAAAAACAAGATGCCAGAAGTATCATCTGGAAGTACTTTGGCTATATTGCAGACAGTGACGGAAAGCCCACTGACATACAGAGACCCGTTTGCAAAAAGTGTTTCAAAGCCACACAGACAGGGAGGCAACAGGTCTAACATGGCAAAGCACCTTTCAGACAGACACCACGAACTTTTCAAAGAGTTCAAAGAACGACAGGTAAGCAAATGTGATTATAAACATGAACACCCCAAATCTCCCATATACACGAGTAGCCTTAGCCTAGTTTGAGGACGATGATCATGAGGTCACAATGCACACAGAAGTGTACTAAATGAAACACAATTGATGCAAAATGGCGACATGCTGGTGGAGCCTGAGGGTGGATCTTGAGCTAATTATTTTTATTTTTAGTTAAGGAAAAATAATTATTCCATGAATTAAGATAAAATATGAAGTGAAAATATCAAACTCACTATGCAAGTAAATGAAAACAGATGCCAGCAGAGTCAGCAGCAACACAGAGACAGAGTTCCCTTCAGCTGTGTTTGAAAGCCAGCGGAAATATGAGAGAGGCTCAAAAGATACGAAGAGATTAAACATTAATATTAATGCCATTTGTTAAGTGTTCAAAAAGCTGGGCAGGAACAAGCTGGTAAAAAAGGGAACCATACAGATGTTTTATTTATTACTATTATAGATAAATATACCAGTATCGTATCGTATTTGTGGTATTGTATCGAATTCTGGTATCGTAAGTATCGGGTATCGTGATACTTATGGCAGGTATCATATCGAAGTCATAATTTTGGTATCGTGACAACCCTAGTTACAACACAATGTGTTACAGTTTAAGAATACTGGACCACACAAAGAAAACAAGGGGGATATTTTCAGCATCAATAAAAACAACAAATTAGCATCCAGGACCCACCTTCAGCTAGCAGCTTGCTTCTCTGTGGCTTGGCTGTTGCCTCAAGCTGATGGAATTTGTGGACTCTGTCCCTCACCAAAACATGATCCTCCCTGGTTTGGAAGGCTAGTCTGGCACTGGGAAAGCCCAGGTCTTTCATTTGCATTAAGCTATCAATCTGAGCCACCAACTCAGCATGGGCTCTCTGCATCTTGCTTGGGTTGTACTTATGAATGTGAGCTACGTCCTTGCTCTGGCCTAGCAGCTTGGACATAAGAGAATAGAGATCACCTGCACAGACAAGGGCAGAGAAGGACAGGAAAGAATGGAAATAATGGACAAGGAGACTGTAGGCAATAGGCAAAGTCTTGCTTTACACATCAATCTAGCTCACTTGTTAAGAAGGCTGATGAAATATTTCATTGGGACTAGTGATATCAAAAGGATAAAATACAACAAATATGTATTGGCCACTACATAGCCTATGGTGTAAAAAGGGTTTTGGTAGACGCTACCTAGTAGAAAATGGGTTGGGATGTCGGAAGACTGTGTTGGGACAGTGAAGAGTTCAGAAGGAAAGGTTTTAGCCAGCAGGAAACAACAGAGTGGACAGGAATGGCGTTTCATGCAATTTAATGCTGAGACTGCATAAATTACTGTACAATACAGTATAACCTACTGTAATCTTAAAGGTATTTTATACAGTTACAGTTGTGTGAAAAAGTGTTTGCCCCCTTCCTGATTTCTTATTTTTTTGCATGTTTGTCACACTTAAATGTTTCAGATCATCAAACAAATTTAAATATTAGACAAAGATAACACAAGTAAACACAAAATGCAGTTTTTAAATGAAGGTTTTTATTATTAAGAAAAAAAAAAAATCAAAACCTACATGGCCCTGTGTGAAAAAGTGATTGCCCCCCCCCTGTTAAAACATAAATTAACTGTGGTTTATCACATCTTTGGAAAGCTGAGTTCAATTTCTCTAGCCACACCCAGGTCTGATTACTGCCACACCTGTTCTCAATCAAGAAATCACTTAAATAGGACCTGCCTGACAAAGTGAGGTAGACCAAAAGATCCTCAAAAGCTAGACATCATGCTGCGATCCAAAGAAATTCAGGAACAAATGAGAAACAAAGTAATTGAGATCTATCAGTCTGGAAAAGGTTACAAAGCCATTTCTAAAGCTTTGGGACTCCAGCGAACCACAGTGAGAGCCATTATCCACAAATGGCGAAAACATGGAACAGTGGTGAACCTTCCCAGGAGTGGCCGGCCGACCAAAATTACCCCAAGAGCGCAGCGACGACTCATCCAAGAGGTCACAAAAGACCCCAGAACAACATCCAAAGAACTGCAGGCCTCACTTGCCTCAATTAAGGTCAGTGTTCATGACTCCACCATAAGAAAGAGACTGGGCAAAAATGGCCTGCATGGCAGAGTTCCAAGACGAAAACCACTGCTGAGCAAAAAGAACATAAAGGCTCGTCTCAGTTTTGCCAGAAAACATCTTGATGATCCCCAAGACTTTTGGGAAAATACTCTGTGGACTGACGAGACAAAAGTTGAACTTTTTGGAAGGTGTATGTCCCATTACATCTGGCGTAAAAGTAACACGGCATTTCAGAAAAGGAACATCATACCAACAGTAAAATATGGTGGTGGTAGTGTGATGGTCTGGGGCTGTTTTGCTGCTTCAGGACCTGGAAGACTTGCTGTGGTAAATGGAACCATGAATTCTGCTGTCTACCAAAAAATCCTGAAGGAGAATGTCCGGCCATCTGTTCGTGACCTCAAGCTGAAGCGCACTTGGGTTCTGCAGCAGGACAATGATCCAAAACACACCAGCAAGTCCACCTCTGAATGGCTTAAGAAAAACAAAATGAAGACTTTGGAGTGGCCTAGTCAAAGTCCCGACCTGAATCCGATTGAGATGCTGTGGCATGACCTTAAAAAGGCGGTTCATGCTCGAAAACCCTCCAATGTGGCTGAATTACAACAATTCTGCAAAGATGAGTGGGCCAAAATTCCTCTACAGCGCTGTAAAAGACTCATTGCCAGTTATCGCAAACGCTTGATTGCAGTTGTTGCTGCTAAGGGTGGCCCAACCAGTTATTAGGTTTAGGGGGCAATCACTTTTTCACACAGGGCCATGTAGGTTTGGATTTTTTTTCCCCCTTAATAATAAAAACCTTCATTTAAAAACTGCATTTTGTGTTTACTTGTGTTATCTTTGTCTAATATTTAAATTTGTTTGATGATCTGAAACATTTAAGTGTGACAAACATGCAAAAAAATAAGAAATCAGGAAGGGGGCAAACACTTTTTCACACAACTGTATATGAACGATAGGATTGAGACCTCACATCCGGAGGCTGTTGTTAATGGAGCCAGAGATTTTAAAGAAATCAACCTGAGGAAAGCCCTGCTAGCCCTGCCCTTCTATCACCAACACATCAGCTGTCCTACTCGTGGTGGTAACACACTTGACTATGTTTACACTCATTCCCGAGAAGGATAAAAGGCCCTCCCTTGCACAACTTTCGGCAAATCAGATCACATCTCAGTTCCGCTTCTGCCTGACATGGACTGGCACTTACAACTCAGGAGATTTGGATCAGTACAGGAGCTCCAGAAGCTATTAGCAGTGCTAAGAAATATTCAAGGGACAAAGTGGAGTCTAACTACCTTGGCTCCAACGCCAGGAATAATAATTACTACAGGATACAAAAGGAAAACAGTCAATTTTGAGTTAAAGTCTGCATCTCTCCCAGATGAACTGAACACTTTCAATGCACGCTTGAGGACAACTTCTTGGCTTCTTGACTAATATGCAGGGCAGATGTGTGCAGATCATTCAGAAGAATGAATCCACACAAGGAGCCTGGACCTTATGGCTTTCCTGGCCGAGCTCTAAAAGTGTGTGGAGATCAATTGGCAGATGTCTTCGCATTTTAAACCTCTCACTGCTCCAGTCTGTTGTCCCCACAAGAAGACCACCATTGTCCCTGTCCCCAAAAAGAACGAAGCCCTCTGTCTGGATGACTACCGCCCAGTAACACTCCGTCCATCATGAAGTGCTTTGAGCAGGGCGTCAAAATCTTTATCACCTCCTTCCTCCCTGGAACCAGTTCAATTTGCATACAGGCCAAACAGATCAACAGACAATGCCATCATCTTAGCCCTCCACACGGCTCCTTCCACCTAGATGACAGAAACAGGTTTGAAAATACTATTCATAGACTTAGCTCAGTATTCAATACCATAGTACCCTCCAAGCTATCCATCAAACTCAGGCCACTACTTCGTTGCCATTTGAAAACGCATATGTTTTGCTACGTTTACACTGAGCACGCCGGCGCTTTTGAGCACCGAAAACGGAGGAGTTTGAAAACACTCCCGAGGACGGATAAGTTTGAAAACGCCGGGGTTGCGTATTCGTGTGGACGGTCGAAAACGGATAAGTTTGGAAACGATGACCCCCACACCCGCGTTCACTACTTGATTGTTTCTTAGCAGTCATGACGTGTCCTTCCCTGATTCGTCACACCCCTATCACGTGACCCTTACCCGGAAGATCGCAAACAACAACAACAACAACAACAACAACAACATTGATTACCGATTGACTACCAGGTTAATTCAACATAGACAACTGATTACAGGTGCTGCTGACCTTGTTGTCTTTACTAGCAGCTGTTCAGTTAAAGTCTGCATTATTACGGAGGAATAATCGGGAGTAGCCTGCTGCAGAGAAGCTGAGAGGGCAAGCATGAGGTGGGAGAGGGAGTTGCCAATACGACCCATGCGCGCTGCTGTGTCATAAGCCCTGGATAGCAGGTCATCCGTGACCTGGCATTGGGGTCGAGGGAACCTGGCATCGGGTCTCCTCAGGGGAAACTATGAGGGACGCAATAGTCGGCTCAACGGCTGGCATACGGGCGAGGCCAAATTTAGCTGCGTCCTGCATGGCCGCTAGGGTTCGTTCATCTGATGTAAGACGGGACAGAGGAAGCAGCTGTTATTGGAGCGATTAGTGAGTATCAGACCTACGGAGCGGACGTCTGAAGTCAAGGTTAGCGGCTTTAGGGAGGGTGATGGACACAAAACGGAGGACTTTCCTTTTCTTATTAATGCTTATTTTGTTCTGCACAACTATTGTGAAGTCCACAGATAAAATGTAAAGGAACAAAAACAGTAATTGCTCTCCAGTAGACAGAGACTTCAACCACCAGCAGAGCTACGAGTGAGAACAACAACGAAACTGAGGAAACGAGTGAGAGACGTGTGTTGACCACATTTATGACCCATAATCTTGTCAACTTTTTGGGTAAGTGTTGATTTTAAAGTAAATTTGATGTGAGAGAGATAGAGCAAGACCTGCAGTGTTGTAACTAAGTCTGAAAAATAAAACTTCTAAAACTTTCCACGAAATGTGTCTGTTTGAGTTCATGAAGGAAGATTTTAGAGAAGATCTTAAGTATCAAACACAATCTTTCATTATTAAAGACTACTTTATTACTCTGTCGTATCTTTTTTAACTAAGCAACCAATCTACTTCCTGTTTATATCGACACTCACCCGCATGCCCAGTGTACGTCAATAGTCACGTGATATTCGTTTTCAGTCGTTTTAGTCTGGACGGAGATCATTTCGAAAACGATGATGAAATGCTGTGTGGACGGAGATAGTTTTTGTTTTAAAACTCTGTTTTAAAACGAAAACGGTGTAGTGTGGATGTAGCCTCAGAGACCTAAGGCTCAACACCACCCTCTGTAATTGAACTTCCTGAGGGTCAGACCCCAAGCTGTGCAGATAGGCACCTTCCCATCCTCCACCCTGACCTGGCTCTTCTTCCTCCGCAGGCTGAGGAGGTTCAACATGGACTCGAGGATACTTTGCAACTTCTACAGGTGCACCATTGAGAGTATCCTGAATGGCTACATCACCGCCTGGTAAGGCAGTTACACCACCAACAGGATTGTCAGGGACCCCATCCACCCAGCTGCCTGCCGGCATCTGGCAGACAGTATAACAACTTTGAAATCTTGAGGTCATCACTTTGACACTGTCACTTTACCTTTATACTTTCACTTTACCTTATATACTTTCCTTAACGTTACATCATCAATGGTCATTCAGTTCATTCATTCAGTGTGGCTTTGTGGCACAAGGCAGTAAAACGAAAGTTACGAATGTAACTACGGTTCTATGAATCCTGGATGACCGCCAGAGGCAGTGCTTAACACTGGATATCTTCTGTCTCGCGCATGCGCAGGTCGAATATTTATATCAACAAAGTCACCTGTGACTTCGGATGACCCCCGTCGTCTATAAGTTCCGGTGTCATCCTGAGATCAGTCCTACGGATTCCGAGTGACAAAGAACTCTTGCGGTCATCCAGGATTCATAGAACCGTAGTTACATTCGTAACTTTCGTTCCATTTCATCCTTACTGACCGCCAGAGGCAGTGCATAACACTGGATGACTTATACCAAAAGAGTCACGAGGAATCACAAGTACCTACCTCGTATAGCTCAGGCAGAGGAAGTTGGCCAAAGAACCCTCCCCAGTGGGTGAGGGGTGGCAACGTTCACTCTGTAGTGTCTGGTGAATGTGCTCGGTGATGCCCATAAGGCCGCAGCACATATATCCTCCACAGGCACACCTCTCAGGGCTGCCCATGACGTGGAGACACTCCTGGTAGAGTGGCCCTTCACTCCGGATGGTAGAGCACGGTCGCTCGCCTTGTATGCATAGGCAATGGCCTCCACTATCCAGTGGGACAGGCGCTGTTTTGAAAGGGCACAGCCCTTCTTAGGCCCACCATAACTGATAAAGAGCTGCTCCGATCGCCGTATGCAAGCGGTGGCTTCCACATAAGCTCTGAGGGCCCGCACTGGGCACAGCAGCCTTGACCTCTCCTCTCCCGATGGGGGGTCAAACTGCGCAAGCTGGATAGGCTGGTTGACATGTGAACGTGTCAGCACCTTTGGGAGAAACGCTGTATTAGGCCACAAAGTAACACCCGAGCCATCTGAGTTCCATCTCAGACATGATTCACTCACCGACAGGGCATGCAGCTCGCCTACACGTTTAGCTGAAGTGATGGCAAGGAGAAAAAACGTTTTGGTTGCCAGCCATGTCGGCTCTGCCCGTGCCAGGAGTTCAAAAGGAGGGAAGCATAGGGTGTCCAATACCAAATGTAGGTCCCATGTAGGGGCCTTCGGGGGACGCAATCGCAGAACCCCTTTTAGGAAGAGGGACACCAGTCTGTGGCTCCCTACTGTGCCATTGTCGACCCTATCATGGTGCCATGAAAGAGCGGCCACGTATACCCTCAGGGTAGAGGGAGACTGGCCCTTATCTAGGAGGGACTGCAGAAACTCAAGTACAACAGGTACGGGGCACTGCACTGGGTCCTTGTTCCGAACCGCACACCAGTCAGAAAACAGCCTCCACCTGTTTTCGTACTGCAGACGGGTAGATGGTGCCCTGGCATTCAGGATAGTTCTTCTGACTGGTTCTATGCAGCCAGTCAGCAGCTGGTCGGGCCCTCCAGCGGCCAGACCCATAGTTGGAGGCGGCTGGGATCGGGATGCCAAATCCGACCTCCTAGTTGCGACAGGAGGTCCCTCCTGTCGGGGAGACGCCAGGGTGTCCTGCAGCAGACTCTGTGCAGTAGGGAGAACCAAATCCTGGCTGGCCATAAGGGGGCCACTAGCCAGAGTCTGTGGCCTTGTTGAAGAACTCTGAGAAGCGTTGGCAAGATCAGAGGGAACGGTGGAAAGGCATAAAGAAGCCCCTCTGGCCACGTGTGAGCCAGGGCATCCTGACCCAGAGGATTGGTACTCTCTGTCAGGGAGAACCAGTAGGGACAGTGGGTCGACATCTCCAAGGCAAAGAGATCCACCTCTGCCCCGCCGAAGAGACCCCAAATGTTCTGTACTACATCTGGATGAAGCCGCCCTCCCCCGGTGGAGGCTTGTGACGGGACAGGAAATCTGCGACCTGGTTCCGTTCTCCTGGTAGGTACATTGCCCGAAGGCTGGTAAGGCGACGCACCTTGTGAACACCCGTGGGGAGAGGGAGAGTCCAAATGGGAGCACCCTGAACTGGAAGTGACCGCCTTGAAAGGCGAAGCAAAGAAACTGCCTGTGGTGAGGTACAATGGGAACATGGAAATAGGCATCCTTCAGGTCGACAGACGTGAACCATTCTCCCCTGGAAACAGGGTCACCCTCTCGATTGCACCCTTGACCAGGAGCGTGGCTAACTCCTGGTTGAGGGCTAGGGATTTTGCCGGATCGGTGATGCTGGTCATTTTGACCCGGCTGGAGGCCGGCGTCGGAATTGAAGCTTGTACCCCTGGGTTAGGGTGGACACCACCCAGGGGGCCGAAGCATGAGCTGCCCAGTAGCTGATGTGCTGCTAGGAGAAATAACCGCCGGCCGGCCGGGAGACATCATCTCCTGAACCCCTTGCCTCTTGAGGCTCTGGGGGGGCGACTGGTAGTCCCCAAGTTTGGAGGTTGTCTGGGGGGACGTAGGTAGGGTTGTATGGGTAGCGGTTCGGCCTCTCAGGGGGACGCTGAGGCCTGTGGCGGCTACTGGGGTGAGCTGGGGGCTGAAAACGGCCTCGGGGGTGGGGCGAAGTAGGACCCCTAGGTCTGCGGGGTGTGGGCATGTCCCTGAGAAGACCAGAGAACTGCTGCCTGGTCTGGCTACCTTCAACAGTCCGCTGAAGCGCCTGTATAGCAGCTGACCCGAACAGCTCACCAGGTTCCACTGGGATAGTACGGAGGGTCCTCCTACATGTCTCAGACGCGGGTGACTGCGCCAGCCAAACCTGGCGGTGAGTCTGGACCCAGTGAGGCATCACTGAGGCTGGTGGCGGAAGCATTGGGAGTAGCCTGCTGCAGAGAAGCTGAGAGGGCAAGCATGAGGTGGGAGAGGGAGTTGCCAATACGAACCATGTGCGCTGCTGTGTCATAAGCCCTAGATAGCAGGTCATCCGTGACCCGGCATTGGGGTCGAGGGCACCTGGCATCGGGTCTCAGGGTCTCCTCAGGGGAACTATGAGGAACGCAATAGTCAGCTCAACGGCTGGCATACGGGCGAGGCCAAATTTTGCTGCGTCCTGCATGGCCGCTAGGGTTCGTTCATCTGATGTAAGACGGGACAGAGTCCTGGTGTCTCTCCAGCATGCATGCAGCTCCCTCAGATATTCTTCGGAGGGAGGAACAGCAAAGGTGGTGGGGGCGGGAGCGCGCCTGAAGAAGGCACTCGCAGGCTGGGGTTCCGGCTGCTGTGTATCTAACTGCAGGCGTGCCAGTGCCATGCGAATGACAGACCCCATGGAGCTATCGACTGCCCCTTCCAAAGAGCTGAGCTGAGGAACGGGAGCCAGGACCAGAAGCATGGGAGGGCCGCTCTTCACTGTACTCAGTAAAGAGATTGGCTGACGCTGCCAGTGATATAACGTCCTCTTCTGAGCTAAGCTCAGCTGCGGGTGGATCTGGTGCTTCAGCCCCCCCTGCACTAGGGTGGAGGGTCAGGAGAAGCGACTTCATTTGAGCTAGCTCGGCGGTCAGCAGATCCACTCTAGAAAAGACAGCTCGCTAGACTTGAGGGCCCCCCTGCGGTTTCTGTGGTCCTGCGCTTGGAATGGGTAGGTTGGGCTGGATTCAACTGCCCTGAAAGGGGGAGGTCGACCACACCCGTCAGGTGTTACGCCTCGGCGAGCCTAGCAGCCCTTACTGCTCGAGGCATGATGCCACAGTTCATGCATGGGTTCTCAGAGAGGCCTTCCCTCAGATGCTCAAGGCCAAGGCAATAGGGGCAGAGGTCATGGCCATCCTCAGGCTGAAGAGGAGCCATACAGGTCCTACAGCCGGGAAAGTCAAACATGGCCGACTCTCTAGGTCAGTCTGAGCGGGACGCTCTGCTGAATGTCGTGAGAACAGGCAGGGGACAGTCAGTGAGAGGGGAGCGAGGACACTCTCTTCACTAGGATAGCTGCTGCAGATATTGGTGTCCCACCAGTTAGCCTAAGCGAGGGCGCTCTGCTAACTGTGATAGCCGTAATGTTTATAAACAATCAATGGACACAATCCAAGTATTAGCTTAGTCTAGTTAGCCGGAGCGAGAACGCTCTGCTAACTATGATAGCCGTGTAAGGAATCAATGGGCACAATGTCAACGTCGATCTAGTCTAACTAGCATCTCACCAAGTTAGCCTGAGCGGGAACACTCTGCTCACTGTGAAGGGCGGCCCGACAGCGTAACTCTACACTCACGTTAGCACACCACTCTATTAGCTAGAGCGGTTGAGTGTGAGAGACTGTGAGGGCTTGAGATGGTGTAAATAGGAATGGGACAGCACTTTGCTGCAACATATCACGTTACCATGAAAACGACAAAAAATATGATGTACAATTGTTGGTATTTATTTTATAATTTGTACTCCCTGATTTGAATGTCTTCCAGGCTCTTTCCTCACAAGATGAGAGGTAATTTTATATAATCTATTTACTCGTTTTTGTCAAAATGGCTTCAATGACAAAATCAAATATTTGATGAATAAATAAATAAATATCTTCTGATGTCATGTTTATTTTTTGTTCCATCTTTAACCCTTAATGTTTCTGAGTAAATTTATTATGACAGGCTGAACACACGTGATCCATCCTCTTTGCTCTTTGTTTACCTTTTTTTTTTTTTCGTCTCCATGCGTCTACTGGTTACCCCGTGTTTAACGTCACATTGCAGTGATTTGTGGGTAATTCCCTTAGGCTAAGTCAGCATACCATGCTGACTTACGGAAAGGGTTCTTAAAGGGCTCAAAATGCGAGAGAGCCCTCAAACACTTGACGATTTGACAGTGGGACAGCCCTAAACCCTCACGGACTTCGCGGGAGCGCGCCTCAAAGTCCATGAGTCCGTAAGGGGGGACATTGGGATTTGGCCTCTGAATCTAAAATGCAGAAACTAGAGAAGCGCTATCTCAATTGAAGCTGAATGACACTACCGGTAACATTGGCGTGTATATATATTGCGACATCTTCGGGCAGTAGAAGCCACACTGTCAAAATGTCTTGCGAAATTTTCTAGTTTTGTAATTACTGTACATCTGTCTAATGCAAATTTAGGTTTTAACAGAAATTTAGGATGTTCTGGGAGATCATTTCAATTGATTGATTAATTGATTGATTTGAATTTCTAATAGTAATGGTATAAGTAATAATGAAATCAATAATAATAACAGCAGCAACAACAATTAGGGGATGAACTAATAAAACGGTTTTTTTTTTTACAAGTACTTGCCGATACAGAGTACCGATAGGAGTACTTAATAATACCAATAATGTTCAACCGAACATGGTGACATTTTAACATTCAACATCGTGTTTTCTTGGTACAAACAAAGCATACTTATTTGATAAACCGTGCTATCAGTTAAACGGATAAAAGAAATCACAAAAATAAGTTCCGTCACAGAGGATGGGAGCTTCATTTTTGAGCTCCTTGATGGTTTTGTTAAATAACCCCAGAAAACGTTGGTTTTGTAAATCCCAGTGAACTTTTTTTTTAGTAATGGAGAAAGGGCTTACTACAAGAAGAAGGCCAATCACAAATGTGATATAAAATGATCCCGAATTGAGCCAAGGTAGTCGAACCAGCTCTCCGGGCCTCATGACGAGGATAGCTCCGAAGCTAGCTTGAGAAGTAATTCAGAAGATACCTGGAGAGGGACGTGATGCTGCTTTGTCACAATGCTCCCAGATATACAAGGACTTCACTGTCCTTCAGTGTTCAAAAGTGCCAGGCAAAGGATTACCAAGGAAGAAGACAGTGATGATGATAGACGAGATGATGACGAGGATGCATCAGAGGCAGAGGCTAAGTCTGTGCAGGTCAACAGGGTACAACTATCTGACATCAAACAAAAACTGAAGTCTGGAGTCGCCGGAGGGAAGAATAGATGAAACTGAGACTGTGCATGAAGCAACATCAACGCTTATTAAGTGGCTGCGCCAACCTAATTTGGAAGCCAGGCTATAGACCAAAATAGTTGAGCATGGAGAGATAATTTAGGGATTCACAGAATACCCGAAGATAAAGAAGGCACCAACTTGGCTGGTTTTCTGGATAACTTGTTGAAAAGCGTGCTTGACCTTTCCCGTGACAAGGAGCTCAGAGTTGAGCGGACACACGACGAATGGCTCCAAAGCGCAACGGCATGAAGGCAGAGCCCCAATCTATATAGTGGTCAAGTTTGGGAGCTACTAGACGAAGTTAGAGGTGCTCCGGAGAGCATGGCAGAAAAAAAAAGGAGCAACGTTTGCTTCTACGCTGACCACGGCTTCCTCTCGAAGTGCTTAAGAAACGTTGTACCCCAATACCCTGATACCCCAAAGCCAAAAAGATGTTGAAAGAAAAACAAATAAAGTCTCAGACGCCATATCCCGCGAGGATGTAGCTCTGTGGCTCTGCGGTAGATCATCTCGTCTTCAATTAGAGTATCGGCGGTTCGATCGCGACACTTAACCCCATCTTTCTCCAGCTGTGCCATCAGTGTGTGAATGGGTGAATGACGTAGTGAAAAAGCGCTTTGAGTGGTCGAAAGACTAGAAAAGCGCGATACAAGTACAAGTCCATTTACCATTCTATGATGATGGAACCTGGCTATCCAAGGATACTGCAGAAGCAACGAGGGACATGGTTTCACAAGGGTTTTAAGTTATGGTGGTGAGGTCCTCAGACCTCAAAACAATTAAGACTTGATAAATAATTAAAAGACAGATAAAAGGGGAACAAAAAACGAATTTGGTGATAAAAATTAAGATAATAAGGAACAAAATAAATATATTATATCCACAAGAAAATTGAAAATAAGCTAATGTTTACAAAACAGTAATATAGTCTGGCCCAAAATCCAAAAAACTTCTGCCGAGAAACCTGCAAAAACAATAAGCTCTATATACTGAATTAGAGAACTGGTTTCTAAAAGTACTCATTATAAACAAGATGAAATACAAAGAACATTTAAAGAGTACAACAAGTATTATACACACCACCAATTGTTAAATTCCATAATTCTCTCAACCTGCCTGTTTTATCAGAGGAACAACAGCAGCTGTAACTGAGACAGAACTAAACATCTTCAGGCTTAAAGCAAATAAATCACCTGACCCAGGTGGCTTTCCATTAGAGTAGTATAAGGCATTTTGATTTGAATTAATACCAAGACTTCTTAGTAATATAACCTTAACAGATGCTAAAATGCCTCCATCTTGGAGCAAGGCAGTGATATAGGTTATCCACAAAGTGGAAAAAGACTAAATAGAATGTGGATCGTATAGGCCAATCTCTGTGTTGAAATTACTACAAATTAGACTCATTCATTCTTGCCAAAAGACTGGAAAAGTTTCTTCACAAGAAGAAGGCTGAACTGGGAACACGTTTTCAAGACCCCTGGTGGTAAAAAGCAAACAAAAAAACAACAAAGAAAAGTATTCCTCCTTTTGAGCCCGTCTTAATCTTATATAGTTTAAAGTGCTCCATAGAATACACCTAAGCATAGCTGAACTAACAAAACAGTCCACCTAGTTATGCCTATACAATGCTCTTGGTTGACTTAACTAATGTTTTTCCTTAAACTGGCAAAAATCAAGTTCTCTCTTGGAGGGTTGACTAAGAAATTTTACATTACATGGCAACCTTCTCCAACTTCTCTACTAAGATGGCGCTGCGGACGGCTGCCTCGGTGTGTTGGTGCTCATTGTTTTGTATTGTTTTTGTTGTAAATACTGTTTTCTGCTGCGATACCCGGAGCTCTTTCACCAGAGACGAGCTCATAAACATCAGGGGAACAACTCTAGCAGACTTACTTCCAACTTTTCTGTTAACAACCTTTGGACATTCTCGTCAAAGGTGCTCTCACCTTTGAGTTAAGAGCACCTTAACCAGTGAAGCGCCGCAGGTTGGGAAACGGGCCGGCGCGTTCGTGTGTCTCCGCACAGGTGGATTTCGCACACCGCTGCCGGGCATATTTCTCTCCAACGTCCGCTCACTGTGCAACAAACTGGACGGACTTCAGCTACTGGTGGGGAGAGACAGAGACTTTTCTTCTTCCTCCGTTTTGTGCTTCACTGAGACCTGGCTCTGTGGATCCATACCCGACTCCGCGTTCCAGCTGGCTGTCTTCCAGCTGTTCAGAGTGGACCAACGATGTGACAGTGATTCTACAGCACTGTTCTCCTGATCTGGAATCTTTCATCATAAACTGTAAACCCTTTTACCCCCCGTGAGTTTGCTTCATTCATACTGGTCGGTGTTTACATGCCGCCACAGGGTAACATGCAGGAGACACAGCGGACACTCGCCGAACAGATACTGTGTGTGGAGCGGACCAACCCGGACTCTTTAGTTATTGTCTTTGGTGACTTTAACAAAAGAAACCTCAGTCATGAACTCCCTAAATACAGTCCGTTCATTATATGCACAACTAGAGAGGAGAACATTCTAGATCACTGCAGCACGAGGGACCTAAGCGGGGCCTATCACGCCGTCCCTCGTGCTGCACTGGGACACTCTGACCGCCTACAGGTGGGAGACTGACCATCTGGTGACCTGGTGCGGTCTGAACAACTTGGAGCTCAACGCTCTAAAGACAGTGGAGATGGTTATGGATTTCAGGAAGAACGTAGCCCCACCTGCCCCCATCACCCTGTGTGACTCCCCCGTCGACGCTGTGGAGTCCTTCCGCTTCCTGGGCTCCACCATAACCATAACCCAGGACCTCAAGTGGGAGCTGAACATCAGCTTGTAGCTGACCCCTCTCACCCTGGACAAAAACTGTTCATGCACCTCCCATCTGGCAGGAGGCTGAGGTCCATCAGGACCTCACGCCACACGAACAGTTTCTTCCCATCCGCAGTCGGGCTCATTAACAAAGCCCGGGACCCCCACTGACTCTGTCATCCCCAGGACAATTTCCTACTGGTCACTCCCCTGCACATCCCTATGTTTCTTTATTTAACCACACTTGACACTTTTAACATTTCACTTACATTTCACTTGTTTATAGTCCTGTTATCTGTTTGTTGTGCACTTTATTTTATATTCTTTTATATTCTATTGTAAATCCGAATATGTTTCTATTTCTTGCACTGTGTTGATTGTTGTTGATTGTTTAATGTTATTGTTTATTGTTAAATGTTATACACCACCCACCATGACAAATTCCTTGTAGGTGCAAACTTCCTTGGCAATAAACGGTTCTGATTCTGATTCTGAAAAACCTGTCCTTTCGATCCCTAAATCCGAAGAAGGACCAAGGACAAGTTTGGTCAGATTGTCAGAGCAGATATGTGATGTATGCTGCTACAGCAGATATATTTCAGTATGAGCCTCATCGAAGTCTAAATAAACAACAAAGCAGATCGGCTGATTACCATTAATCATGCTTTTCAACCTAGTAAGCTCTCAAAATGTGAATTCACGGCAGTATAAATCAGACAAGTGTATAAACATATACATGTTCAAAAATGACCAGTTGATAACAACAGTGGCGTGTTAAGTGGGGTCGGGTGACAAAATATACTGTGAGACAATATGAATTGGGAGCTACTAATTTAGCTGGTTGTGCTAGCTGGGCTGGCAAACCGTAACCAGCTTCTTTCCTCAGGCTGTGAGACTCCTTATTTCATCATCCACCCTCTATATATAATAAAGTATTTTGTGTGTGTGTGTGTTTTTTTTATTTAGCAAAATCAGATCACATTTTTTGTCGTCCAACCCTGTACAATGACAATTAATAACATTGTTACTTGTAACCTCACTATTTGGGATGAGCAGATAAAGTCTTCCATAATTCCTCTTTAACTCAGATATTTGTATAAAAGTTAATTGAACGAGGCCTCCATTTGTCCGTTTTGCAACTGTCATTTGAGGTATAAATCAAGTTGCCCAAGTGGGATAGTAAAGTGACTGAACTGAACTGAGAATTCAGCCTGATTATCAGACTGGAATTTTTTTATCCTTGAACTTACCCTGATCCAGAACCTGCTCTGCTTTGTTTTCATCCAACATCAATTTGTTATCTTGATGGTCTTTGGAGGAAAAGTAAAGTTGAATTAGGCAGGTTCTTTTTGAACAATGTAAATGTTGTAAACTATTAAAAAAAAAAAAAAAAAAAGGCAAGGAGGCGTACATTGAGAAAAGTGACAATAGCAAGTGTGAACCTTACATAAGTATACATTCACTTCCTATCCAACAAAAAAAGCTAAAAATTCAACATTAAATGCTAAATTGAATAACAATGGATTAGCAGCATGCAACATGAACAATATTTGATGCCCTTGTACCTGTTGAGTGCCCCATATGCATCATAGAGTTCATATGACCTGGACTGACAGCGATGGGAATGTTGGCCTCAGCTGGAATGTGCTGGAACAGATCTTTGGCGCCGGACTCCATGCAGTTCATGTAGGGGATGGCATGTTTGCTGTCCATGTAGTACATTATATAGAAGTTGCACATTTCATCATCAGAGGTACCGCTGCAGACAAAACAGAAAAGTAACTGGCTCAAATACATCACTCATGGTACTATATGTAAAAATGGAGGAAAGCTGCAATGTCTGTATAATTAAGACCTGCTCAATATCATACTCTGACTGCTGCCCATCGATAGCTTTGCAGCCCAAAGGATAAATTCTCAATAGTCACTGACAATTGAGCACATTATCTTTAAACAGTTAAATGATGCTCAGTAAATCCTGATAATACATTTTTTCAAAGTAATATAAATTGAGGATAGAAATGATCAGCTACAAATTGTGAAATTTACTCAACAGCACCAAATGTACCAGCATTTCACTAAGTTCTTCACAAAAGGTAGGAGTTTCTGTAAATAATGATTAGTTGGAAATACCACAGAGGTATTGAAAAGATATCTCTGTGGCGTATCGTTATCAGGTTTTCACTCCGTCCCAGACGGTCAACGACGTTCGTCTCATTATTTAAGCATTGAGCCATACGTTAACAACTAAAAAGGAGGAGGAGTTCAAACCACGTTTCAAGCTACGTTTCAAGCTACGTCCACAGTTACAAAGGTAAGATCCAGACATGTAATGTTAGTACTGGTCAAAGCTAGCATTGCTGTTCACGTTATGTGTTTAATGATATGTGTCAACTTCTTTTACACCCGTTTTGTGATTGTTGTTATTTTGAATGAGTAAGATGAGATTAATATTGATTGGGCTACAATAGTAGCTTTTACACATCATTTTAGTGTATATGAACTGTATTATTATTTTTTTATTATTATTATATATTTTTAATATAGAGTGATTTGGTGCCATAGCGCCCTCTAATATGTGTAAGGCCTTAGTTGGATTATAGTTGCTCCGATATCCAAGTCGGCCAGATAGAATTTTGCGCATCTTTTATGTATGTTATGCAAACTTTTCGAACTCCTCCTAGAGAGTTTATAGAATTCTTTATAAATTTGGATGGTATAACGCTCCAGCTATTGTGACACTAAATTGCAAAAGGAATAGTTGATACCTCCAAGAATGATGGGTTAAGCTTACAATATGCAATTTTAGGCACTTTACAGGTACAGCGGGTAAAATAAGTATTGAACACGTCACGATTTTCCTCAGTAAATATATTTCTAAAGGTGCTATTGACATGAACCTTTCACCAGATGTCGGTAACAACCCAAGTAATCCACACATAGAAAGAAAACCAAACAAATTAGTTCAGAAATTAAGTTATGTGTAAAAAAAATGGAATGACACAGGGAAAAAGTATTGAACACGCGTACTGAAATGTATTTAATACTTCGTACAAACGCCTTTGTTGGTAATGACAGCTTCAAGACGCCTCCTGTATGGAGAAACTAGTCGCATGCATTGCTCAGGTGTGGTTTTGGGCCATTCTTCCACACAAACAGTCTTCAAATCTTGAAGATTCCGTGGGCCTCTTCTATGAACTCTGATCTTTAGTTCTTTCCATAGATTTTCTATTGTATTCAAGTCAGCTGATTGGCTGGGTCATTCTAGCAGCTTTATTTTATTTCTCTAAGAAATATTTTAACTGCTACTGTGTAAAGGGAATACTGCAGTTAAAAAGAACCTGATTTGTTTTAAGTGTTTGCAAACCAAATGTTATTGCACTTTTGTTCATATAGCAGTACTTTTAAAATAACAGTGCGCAATACACTACTTTTGAATTCATTATTGAATTTTGCGCATAACAATGCGATTAATCGCAAAACAATTATGCGATGAATCGCAATTAAAAATTGTAATCGTTGCCCAGCACTACATAGAAATGTACGAACTATTGTTTTAATTGACAACTTGACCGATAAAGTGCCCTTCAGAATCCGTGTCTGTTTCAAATTTGAATGAAATTCCTGACATAAACAAAAATCTGCTTTAATGTCGTACACTTTTCTTTTGCTGTGTATTGGTTTTGTCTATACGTTGCTGTCCGCCTGTCTATGAATTTTAATTCCGTTTCAATTTGAGATTTTGTTATTTTAGGCTGCCTTGAAACATCTGGCCGGGGACAGCAGATGGAAATGATCCTCTCTGGCTAACTCTGGCTCACTTACAGTGCAACTGTTGATTGGTGTGCATTGTCCCTGAACAATAAATAAATAAACAAATAAACAAACTTTCAGAGGTTATGCGCATGTGTTAGCGTTGTGTGACATTGTGTCTGTTTCTCCACTCCCCTTTTTATATAAATTGACTATTTTATCCAGTTTTAAGATCTTGGCTGTTTTAATTGATATGTTTTAAACTAGGAGTACGATGTCAGCCAACACGTACTAGACCTCTTAAGTTTAACGTTCCCCAGACCGGTTATCCTGCCAGGGCTACTACCTGCTTGTTTTTAGCTTTAAGCTTTGGAGTTAGCTAATGCTAAGGAGACCACAAATACAGAGTGTCGACAATTGGCAAACTGAAAACAGGACCCTCTGTGTAATCAGCTTTCACCTTTGCTAAAACCTGAACAATGCTGTGGGGTCCAGGTTGGTACCGCTTGGTCGATAAAATCATAGAGCTGGAAGGAAGAATATCTACACTCTAGAAGATCCAGGATGCCGAGAAGCTCATGGACACCATCATCTTCGGTCCAGCGCAAACCGACACAACCAGCGACCGTGTACATGATGCCTACGCTTCCAGTCCTGCTGCTGCAGCCCCTTCTCCGGTCACAGTCCATGAGGCTTCCTTGCTATGGCTCGGAGCTAAGCCTAAAGCTCTGGTCAGCGCCACTCCATCCCATCACGAGCCCTGGACCCTGGTCCAGCTCACACATCCCTCTCCTACCCCTCATAACTTCAATGTCCAGCTGGAGAATAAATATGACATTCTTGCCCTCCATGACTTCCCTCGTCTGGCTAGGGACTTCCAGCCTCCTACACCATCCCACCTGCCGCCTTACGGGACCCACAGCCCCGGGTCCTCCGAGATCCCTATGCCAGCCATTCCCGGGACCTTCTCTTGCACCAGGACTTGCCGCTCTATACCGCTCTTTACACCAGCACCGCGGCGAACTTCTGTCCCCAGTTCTCTCAGTCCTTCCCAGTCCACTCCGCCACCACTGGTTAAATCTTCGCCTCCTCCATCCACGTGTATCACGAGTGCAGTGTTATCTCCTCGTCCCTTCTTCTCCCCGACCGCACTGATAGTTGGGGATTCCATAATCAGGAACATCCATTTCTTCAACGCAGCCACACACCGTTTCCCCGGAGCAACGGCTCCCGACATCCTGTTGAAACTGCCACACCTGCTACACGCACTCTTGTCCACCATTCGCCGAACTTTTACACTTTTTAAACAGCCGTGGACTGTCCACTTTTATCAGTGGTCCAACTCCCACACTCGGCCGTGGATCACAGCGGATCCAGCGGTCCTCAGCCTCCACACTTGGTTACAGTCCGCTTGCAGGGCCCACAACATCTCTAACGTCATCTAAACAAGCTGGGTAGCCGCCTGCTAGTGGCTAATTTGCAGCATGCTGTACAATCCTGTCTGCGTGACTGACTATTTACTCGCCTCCACACACATACACACACACACACACACACACACACACACACACACACACACACACACACACACACACACACACACACACACACACACACACACACACACACACACACACACACACACACACACACACACACACACACTTAACAAAGCCATAAACAACAACAACAACATCTGCTACATCCCCCCCAGTGATGTTCATATCGGCTCCCAGCGCAAGTTCATCTACAACCCAACTTCTGTCTATTCCATCCCGTCTCTGTTCACTCAGCACCGGCGTACAACCACTCCTTCATTACATCATCATACCATACAGCACGTGAATCCAGCCAACCTCAGAACCCTCCCCAAATCCTCAAAACCAATCACAAAACACTCCATGAAACTTGCTCTGTTCAACACCTGGTCACTTTACAACAAAAGCCTAGCCTAGCCATCAGCCAGCTAGCCACCAGCCTGCCAGTGTCCAGCCTGTTCTCAGCCTGCCCAAGCCCCTAACCCGTTTCTGGGAACCCGCCTGGCCTTCGGAGGACCGACTCCCGCTCCACGTGTCTTGTCGGCGGTTTGGCCGACTCCGGCTCCAGTTCCCGCTGGACCACAGCGATCTCCGGTACCTGATCCTGCTGGGCCGCAGCCATCTCCGGTTCCTGATCCTGCAACGTTCCCCTATTTTCTGACCCCGCTGGGCCGCAGCGTTCCCTGGTTCCTGTCGCCTCTGGGCCGCAGCAACCCCTTGTTCACACTGCCGTCCAATCAAGAATTCCAGTGTCCAGAGAACCAGTCTCCAAAGCCCAGACCCCCAGTCTCCAGAGAGCCGCCCCCTAGAGAACACTGCCCCCCGGAGCGCTTCTGCCTGTCTGCCTTGCCCCCAGGCCATGGGTCTGGGGTTCCCTGCTTCGCCCCCGTCTATCTATCTGCATTTGGGTCCATCACTTGTTGTCTTTTTGCCGGACCGTGACAGTAGATAAAGTATTTACAAAGCTGTAACACTGCATGAACAATCAGACAGCAAGTGTAAAGATACACAAGGTGTTGCAGAGGAGACCAGACCATGACTGGAATAAAGACACAATTACTGTCTATGATAAGTTCTTGTAGGCTATATTTCAATACAAACACAGTCCAAAGGGGGGCCAACAAGAGCTCATCTATTATTCAAGTAGTCTGAACAGAACCTAGAATAAATAAATATGTAAGCTACAATCTGGTGTAAAAATGCATTAGGTACATTAAGTTAAACAACTGAACTCACCCAATATATGTTTTGAAGGTTCTGCCCTCCCCAGTGAACACACATCTGGCTGCAATTGTATCACCATACTTCACATTCACCTCCTCGTTAGCAGGATAGAAAGCCTGGAGAGAAAAGACATTCACTGCTGAGCAATGAGCAAACAGCACTCTACTAAAAACAAAAAACTGTTGTGATCGATGTCTTCTTGGTTGAACTCCGATTTCTTACTTAAAATATACATCAATAAAAATCGGTACCAATTCCATGCCAAAATTCTGAAAACGTGACTGTGCTTGTTTTTTCGCACTAACGGCGTCTAAAATCTGAAAGGACGAAGTAAACTCACTGTTGGACGCACCCTATTTTTCCCAGTGAGTTTCATTATGATGCTTTTGAACTTAATTCAGTAAAAAACTTTCTCAGGCAAAGGTAAATCATAACGTTGACATGTGTTCTAGATAGGGTGATCAAACCTGAATATTGTTTGAATGAGATGTTTTTCACAGCCATACAAAATAATAGAGGGGGAATTATGACCTGTTTAACTTCCTAACACTAGCGTTGTTTATACTTTTGTTGTTGTTGGTTTGATACCAATTGGGTATCAAGAATTGTGGAATTTTACTGGTATTGATATTGACTACTACATTTCTGGTATCGTGACATCCCTTCTATATATTATTAATTATTTAGATATTAGCCACCTATTTACATGTAGTATCAGCTAATCTTACCGTACATTGCTAGTGTGTTTTAATGTTGTAATGTTTAAAGCTCCAAAGAACTAGGCATTAGATGTAAAGGAGATTTGGGATGAGTACAGTGACTTAGAAAACTGTCATGTACACAAGACAGAGAGGACCAGTAAAAACTCCTTGGACTCGGAAGAGTAGAAGAACAGCTGTCATTACGCACAACTGTGAATATGTAGCTCCTATATCATTTATTCATCACATGCACATGTAAACCATCATTTCGGTCTTAGCCATCATTAATAAACGTCAGAAGGATGATCAATGATAAATTCATAGCCGACATATTTAAACAAACTTTACAATAATTCGGCTTCACTATTTAGTATAAAATGGAAAGATTATTGATACTATTTTAAATTTACAATCAGATATTTTAAAAGTGTGTATGTACATTTCCATTGCTGTATGTGTATATGTGAAACAGGTTTGCATTTTTGCACTGCAGTTTGCAGTGATGCATTTATTGATCAAGTTAGAAATAAAAAAGAAATAGTAACTCAACCAATGACTACAAGAATAATGAAAACTGATTGTGGCAGAACCATAGACTGTGTATAAGAAGTGGACGTAGTTGTCGTGACGTCAACCGTTGGTTTGTGGACTGCCGTTTTGAAGCCTAGAGTTTCGGCATTTTGACTGTCGCCATTTTGGGTTTTTGCAACTAGTCAACGGAAGTGACCATATTTGGAACGCGGAGGAATGATGTATACTGCTCTGGAAGGGGTAGTCGATCACAAGGTAGCCCGCCCTAAAGCATACCCTGCTCTATGGTCTATTTGACTCTAAATGGACCATAATGTACTAAATGAACATCATGCTGTTTTGAAGAAGACTTGAAACAAGTGATTTAGAAGATAAACTCTTGTTTACAATGTTTACTGAGGTAATAAATCAAGAGAGAAGTCGAGTCATTTTCTCATAGACTTCTATACAACCAGAGGAGTCGAGAGAATGTAAGTTTAAGGCATTCTAGCATTGGCTTCACTTTTCAGAACCGGAGGTTGCCAAACACCTAGGGGGATTTCTTATTCAGATATAAGTGCAGGGAACAACTCTGACAATGAGTCAATGAAGTGATGCAAGTTAACTTTTAGAGTTTAATAATAAATAGCTTATAAAAAATTTGCACAGGGCAAGTTAACGCGTTATAATTGCGTTAACGCATTAATTAATTAACGCCGACAATTATTTTATTGCGCGTTAACGCAGATTTTTTTATTATTGTTAAGCGGACATTTTTAACACAAGAACCGGCCGACCTGCCTGCAGCGAGCGGTGAACAGCTGTTTGTGTGGCGTCTCTTCCGTCTCTTCCTGTTTCCTTCACCTACATTCCCCTGGGTCCTAAGTCCCTCCATGTACAGCTTCTTATCACCCTCTATGTACCAACGTACATTTATAACAAATACCACACATATTACGGTAATCAGCGTTGCATATGTGTCTGACCACAATACCAAAAAAAGAAAAAAAGAAATTATTCATTTAAATTATTTTTTTAGAGTTTTTAAAGTGTTTTTGTTTGTAATATATATAATAAGCATCATTTAGTTATCGCTACTGAGACTTTAACAAACATAAAAACATGACGTAGATAGGTTTGCAGTTTTCAAGGTGTATATTTAAATTGCATCTCTTACACACATGAAGATAAAGTTGTGAACACCGGCTGAATATCTATGATCAGAATCATTATAACTGTGTTATAACTGCTGTTAAAAATAACCTGATGTGTTTAAAGTGTTTACAAACCAAATGTTATTGACCTTTTGTTCATATAGCAGTACCTTTAAAATAAAAGTGCACAATACACTACTTTTTAAATCATTATTGAACTTTGCGCATAACAATGAGATTAATCGCAAAAGAATCATGCGATTAATCGCGATCACAAATTTGAATCATTGCCCAGCACTATAAAAAAAAAAATATTTATTATGTAGAATGAAAAATAGAACTTTAATTTGGGATATTGTTTCTGCCTAAATAGATATTGCAACTGTTTACTGATTCATTCTTGTGCTACTCTTTTCTTTTAAACTTAGATGTACAACTGCTGCATTTAAGAATAAAATTGTCATGAGACTGACTACATTTTATCTTGACCTATTAAATATCAGTGTAAGTCTTCTCCATCCAACAGCGTGTCTACACAGGAAACTTTTCAGCTGTGATTTTCAGTTCTGTTCCGTCTCATCCTGACAAAACAGATACACAGATAAGCAGTACAGCTGTCTACACAGGCTGTGTACCGGCTTGTGCTATCCTGCATAACCGAAAGTGTATTTTTACTCTGCAAGTCTTCTTCTTTCTTCTATTTTACACAAGTAACTACAGTGATAGTGAAGTGGGTTGTGAGCGCTGAGAACTCTATGCCTGAACTCATCCTGTGTGGTCACGGACCGAGCAAGAAAGCTGCTGCTGATCTGCTAACGTGCTAGATTAAGGCATGGACTGGGTTTCTGTATAGGACATTCCTGGCAACAGCAAGCGGTGGGTTATATAAAACAGATGTGTCAATGGTTAAAAAAAGATTTATTTTTCTCCCTATTTTCCCCTTTATTAATAGTTAAGAAGGAAACAGACAGGAAACAAAAAGAGAACCCGGTATGACCCGGACCCCAACAGAGCCAAACCAGGGACATTCAGATTATATGGCATGCATGCACCTTTAACCCCCCGGGTACAAACATGTCAGTTTTTAATTGCCATTAGATGTAATAACGTACCTGTGGTAGCTGAGGGGACTGTCTCCCAATCAGGTTCCACTTCCCTTCTCGGATCCTGTAGCCACTGACCACTTTACCTGTGACAAAAACACTAATACAGGTTATCACTGGAACTGAATAAGATTACAGTGAAACGGACTGCTAAATGCTCTGGTATGACTCACCAAGGTGGTGTGTGTGGGTCCTGAAGGCAAACGGGTAGATGGGATATGAAGTGTAATCACAGGCGATGTCTGCATTTGTAACTAAAAAAAAGAAAATCATTTTTGTCAAGGCAGGCCCATTTGTGACATTGTCCTATTATTATGCATTCCATCAGCAACATTTGAATGTGGACGATACGACTCAGACAGTTTGGGCGGCAAGTGAGTTATACACATATTGGTGCTAAGGCTGTTAGGGCTGGGAAAATGACCAGTATCACTTTTTTGTTTTGTTTTTAGGGCGTAAGCACCCACTAGCAGTCGGTCGGCGAAGGCCCTAGTGAGTTTGTGCAGGTTTGTTACTATTACTATTATTAGGGCATGAGCAAAGACAAAGTCGGAACTGAAGACCTATTGAAAATCAAATGATTGAAATTCAAATTTGGTCAGTACAATCTAAAGACCTTGGCAATGAAAAGTTTTTAAAAGTTTGAGGTTTCATGGAACAGCGTTACCGTGGCGTGGTGGACATTTGACATGATTTGCCATTAACAATAAGCTGTTGTAATTTGACTATACTCGGTCAAATCTGACCAAAACTTGAGGATGTCTGCATGGCAATATTCACTCCTGGTTATAACGCCACCTATTGGCAACAGATAGTCCAAGCCCGAGTTCTTATGAATGCCAATACTGACTCATAGTCACAGTGCCACCTAGTGGCTACAGGAAGTCGGTGTTATGTGAATAACATCCATTTTACATGAGATTTAAACTACATGTTTTTAACTGATAAACAAAGTCTTTTCTCAACGCTTTTTATGCACCCTGGCATCATATTTAAATTCAAAGTACATGTCTTAATCATTTGAAAAATGAAATGTGCACCACAAACTCTGTTTACTTTACAGATTAATAAATTGTGATCTTAAAAATATTAGTCGTTGTTAGCCATTAGTGTTAAATTTGAATAGAAACAGACCATTTCACAACTGCCATCACATTTATTGAATTGGAAAAACAGTGATTAAATGTATTTATGTTAACAGTAGTACATTTTCTGAATTAGCAATATTTTCATTTTCTGCTACTTTCCACTTCTACTCTACATCTATATTTAACGTTTTACTGCACTATATTTATATAACAGCTTCAGGTACAGATTCAACTTATTAAATCAAAGTATAATCAACTAATAAAAGATTATGTATTGTTTTTTTAATTTGAGAAAATCCTTTAGACCTCGATGATGTTCCATTGTGAAGATTGTAAGTTCTAGTTGAACGGCAGTGTTGTGGCGGATCGGTGAATTTTGAACTTTTGCCATGAGTGAACAAACTCGACTACACTTAGGATACATCCACACTATTCCGTTTTTGTTTTAAAACTCAGCATCCTTTTCGAATTGATCTCCATCCAGAGTAAAACGCCTGAAAACGAATATCACGTGACTCTTCACGTACACTGGGCATGCGTGTGGGTGACGGTGTAAACAGGAAGTAGATTGTCATATTTTTTTTTAAACTAAGCAACCAGAGTAATAAAGTAGTCTTTAATAATGAAAGGTCGTGTTTGATACTTAAGATCTTCTCTAAAATCTTCCTCTATGAACTCAAACAGACACATTTCGTGGAAAGTTTTAGAAGTTTTATTTTTCAGACTTAACGTTAGTTACAACGCTGCGGGTCTGCTCTTTATCTCTCTCTCTCTCACACACATCAAATTTACTTTAAAAGCAACACTTACACATAAAGGTTTACTAGATTATGGGTCCATAAATGTGGTCAACACACGTCTCTCACTCGTTCCCTCGGTTTCATTGTGTCTGTTCTCACTCGTAGCTCTGCTGGTGGCTGAAGTCTCTGTCATACTGGAGAGCAATTACTGTTTTGTTCCTTTACATTTTATCTGTGGACTTCACAATAGATGTGCAGAACAAAATAAGCATTAATAAGAAAAGGAAAGTCCTCCGTTTTTGTGTCCATCACCCTCCCTAAAGCCGCTAACCGTGACTTCAGACGTCCGCTCCGTAGGTCTGATAACGCCGCTGGACACGCCGCTCGCTAATCGCTTCAATAACAGCTGCTTCCTCCACAGAAATGCAGACTTTAACTGAACAACAGCTGCTAGTAAAGACAACAAGGTCAACAACACCTGTAATCAGTTGTCCATGTTAAATTAACCTGGTAGTCGATCGGTGATCAATGTTGCCGTTTATGATTTTCGGGAAAGGGTCACGTGATAGGGATGTGACGAATCAGGGAAGGACACGTCATGACTGCTAAGAACCAATCAAGTAGTGAACGCGGGTGTGGGCGTCATCGTTTCTAAACTTGTCCGTTTTCGAGCGTCCACACGAAAACGCAACCCGGAGTTTTCAAACGTATCCGTCCTCGGGAGTGTTTTCAAACTCCTCCGTTTTCGGTGCTCGAAAACTCCGGCGTAGTGTGGACGCTCAGCGTAAACGTAGCAAAACATATGCGTTTAAAATGGGAACGAAGTAGTGTGGACATGGCCTTAGGCAGACTCGGCCTGAAGATATCTACAGGCCAATCTTGAATCATAGTCATAGCGGCAACTACCAGCAACAGAAAGTTACAGTCGCTATACTTTGGCTTGCTACTCTTAGCAGGTTAACCAGATCCACCTCACAATTTTGTAGTAGGTTGCTGAAGTTGCAACTGTGTAGCTTCATGTAAACGCACACACACCTCTCCAAAAATGAAAAAAAACTTTCTTATATGTTGAAATTTGCCTCTTTTCACTTTGCCATACAATTTTAGTACAGATCGAATGGTTGAAGATTCAAGATATATATGTTCAGGCTGGTTATACAAGTACAATTTTGTGAAATGCTTTCCAGGGGAGGCTCCATAAAAGACAGAAAATAAATAGTTCATATAAATAGACACATTAAATATAATAGAAAAATAAAAGAAGCAATAGAAATATCCATCAAAGAAAAAACAAAACAAACAATAAAGTGGTTGCTTTTGAACAGGGTTTGGATTAAATTGTGTGTGTTTGTATGTTATTTATTTTGTAGTTTCATGGCCTGGGGGTAAAAGCTGTTCCTCAGTCTGCTGGTGTGTGTTTTCGGGGTCCCGTACCTACTACCTGAGGGCAGCGGGGAGGGACAGGCTGTGTGGGTGTGTTATGCGGGTCCTTATGACCTGCAGGCTGGGAAGCTCAAATCCAGTTATGTGCTGGGTCGTGCGCACCACCCTGTCCAGCACCATTCGGTCCATGCAGCTGCAGCTGCAATACCAGGTGAGATGATGAAGCAACACTTCATGAAGCACTCTATAGTGACCCCTTAGAAGTCCCTGAGGATTTGGGGCCTCAGGCCAAATTTCTGTACGGCCTAGGACGGCATCTGGACGCTGTTGGGCCTTTGTTACAACAGTTGATGTGGCTAGCCCATGTCAGGTCCTTGTTACCCCCAGTTATTTAAGTTTGTCCACTATGTCCACTGCTGTGCTGTTGATGGTGATTGGGAGTTGAGTCTCCCCGCCTTTCCTGTCATTCACAATGACCTCCTTGGTTTGGCAACAATCGGGTAGAGGTGGTTGTACAGGCACCACTGTTGCAGGATGGTCACCTCCTTCCTGTAGGCTGTCTCGTCTCCGCGGGTGATCACACCCACAACAGCTGTGTCGTCAGCAAAATTCACAATGTTGTGTGAAGCCTGTGTCGTGGGTGTAGAGGGAATTCAGGAGGGAGCTGAGGACACAGCTCTGTAGCTGGCTACCGTTTTTTGTTTTGGAATAGGGATGATGGTGGGGGATTTAAAGCAAGTGAGGACAGTCCAGAGGGAGAGGGACTGGTTGTATATTTCTGCGAAGACCCCAGCTAGTTGGCGGCCGCAGACATTCCGGCTAGGTATGCCGTCTGGGCCAATGACCAACTCAGATTATCAGTGGAGGAGGGGCAGTGCTGGAAGGCGGTGGTGGTAGAGGGGGACAGCATAGGGGTCAAAGCTGACGTAAAAGTTTATCTGGAAGGGTGAGTGTTGTGTTTTTATTTTTTCACTTGAAGTATTTAATAGTTTAGAGTCCTTGCCATATGTGCCTCGGGCTGTTGAAGGCAAGCTTGGACTCCATCTGTTGCCTGTTTGATTGCTGTTGTTAGTGTGTAGTGTGTGCGCTTGTATTCCTCCACTGAGCCTGAGATGAAGGCTGAGGTCTGTGCGTGGAAAGCAGCATGGACATCTCTGTTAATTCAGGGCCTCTAGTTAGGCATGATTTATATTTTCATTTCCTCAGCTTTCTTAATTAAGCTGGTGACTGTGTCTGCGTAGTTGTTGATATTGTCATTTGTGCTCTTTAATGTCTCCCAGACCATGTGATCAAAACAGACCTGTTGAATGGTGTCTGATTGGTCTGACCAGTGGTGTCCTCTAGGCTGGGGCTTCCCATTTTAGCCTCTGCCTACAGGCGGGGAGGAGGAAGATGGAGGAGTGGTTTGATTTACCAAATGGTAAGCAAGGTAACATTTTTAGCCATGTTGGGACAGTGTAGCAGTGATCCATCGATCTCAAGTGTCTTTGGGCAAGACACACTGAACTCCAAATCCCGAAGGCTGTGCCATCGTGAATGTGAATGTACTGTATGTGAATTAGTTTAGGTCCTGATGGGCAGGTGGCACCTTGCATGGTAGCCTCTGCCATCGGTGTATGAGTGTGTGTAAGTGGTTGAATGATGGCATGTAGTGTGCAGCGCTTTGAGTGGTCGGACGACTAGAAATGCGCTATACAAATCTAAGTCCATTTACCATTTGACGTGCTGGTGCAGTTTTGGCAGTACCTTTCTGAGATTGGCCCCAGCGACAATATGTGTGGTCTCTGGATTTGGGTCTCCTGCAAGTTAATCGCTCTGTGTAGTTATCCAAACGCTGTGTCCGTGTCAGCCTGGGGGGTAATTTAAACACTAACGATAGAGACCAATGTGAACTCCCAAAAGAGTTGAAAACTGTAGCATGAGTTACTCTCGGTCAGAGGAGCAGAAAGTTCCGTCTATCCCAATGTTCCTCTGGTCACATGAGGCCCGGTCAACCATAAGACATACCCCTCTGCCCCTCTTTTTCCCAGAAAACCCCTTGTCTCTATTTGAGCAATGAGCGAAGAGATCCGGGGACTCGATGGCTTGGTCCAGTACGTCAGCCAACAGCCAGGTCTCTGTAAGCTTGCAGGGCTTATTGTCGAGAGACTGCACATTGGCCAGTAACATGCTGGGCAGTGGGGGTTGGTGAGCATGCCACCTCATTCGGACCAGGACCCCAGCTTGCCTGCCTCTCTTCCTCTGCTGTGTCTTCCTCAGTTCAGGAAAGTGTGAGAGGAGATACGGAATGAGAAAGTCTTGACAGTGGTCAGTCCTGCCTTTTAAATGTTAAGTAGTGTTTCTCTGTTGTAGGTGATCATGTTTTTGCTGCCGTCTATTGTTGCTTGTTTATGTCATTAACGCAGGCGAGGGTTGAGAACCCGAACAACGAAATGTGAAACTACAAAACTACTGAACTTAAACAAAAACTACATAACCTACACAGAATTACTTAATATATAAATAACCAAAGACAAACCCTGATACATAGCCTAAAACCTTCAAATAAATAACTTAAAACTTAACACTAGTATGAAGCTCCTGGCAGGTTGCCCTCCTCACACACTGTAAGTTATTGTAGTATCATTTGTCCTCATTTGTCCTCATTTGTCCTCATGCCCTAACAGAAGTGTTTCCTAAAACCTCAATAAGCCTGAATTCATGCTTAGGGTAATGCATATTTAAATCTAGGACAAAATACACCAAACATACCTCTTTTTCCTGGAAGGATAACTGTGTCCACAGACATGAGCAGGTATATGCCAGCAATGAATGGCTGCCTTTGAGGAGGGCACAAAGAGTCACAGTCAGAGCATAGGAGGCTGTCAAATGTTGCTCACATTTCTTTTCATAAATCATGTTTCCCTTGACATTTCTATATGTACATTTCATTCATACAGGCACTACATTTCACTCTCCTTTTTATATCAGCATCACATGAATGTTTGTTTTGAAGTAAATACTTACAGTTTGGATGTCATTCTTAAGGTAACTCCTGAGCAATCTCTATGATGGTCTGCAGAACAAAAACATTGAAGTCAAACTTTTTTCATCATGAATTTCTATTTCAAAGCAAACATTTTTTTCATCTGAATGAGCACAATAGCAAGTTTAGCGTGATATCAGACTAACATTTGCTATTACAGCTGAGGCTAAAGGGAATGTCATTAGTTTTGGAGGAATCTGGTCATAAACCAAAGCATTGGACATATAGAATATGTGGACTGATGATGGCGCTGGATGAAAAGATTAGATTTAGCATCAACACTGATTAGACATCCATATAACAAGGTGTCGCATTGTCCCTTCAACTTCCATTAGGACTAACCTTTGAAAGCACTGACGTCTCCATAATGGATCTGCAGCACAAGGTGGGACATTCCAGAACTTCTTCCAACTTTAAAACCAACATCTAATAAGAGAACAGAGAGAAGAATGGAAACCAGGAGATGACAACAACTGAGGGGAAAAGATAGAAAGATGTACATAAAACCAATACTTGACCATTCAGGATCTTTCTTCACCTCAAGTATTTTCATATACTATACTCTACTAAAGAAATAGTCTCGATGAAAACCGTAAGCAGTGAGGTCTGTGGATTATGAAGGGTAAAAGGCACACTTTTTCTGGAAAGACATGCTGCTTACCAATAATGTAAACACCACAAAATACATTTCAATTACATACTACTAATGGGGGGGGGGGGGGGGGGGAAATCGCAGAGACATATATAGAAAATCAGCTGATTGCCAGTGTATCAGTATAAGTTTGAGTTGAGTTCATTTAGAAACAGTGTCCTGCTTAGTATGTATATTCTGCTATCTGTAGACACACACACACAGCAGGTCCAGTCTGGCTGTGGACTATTTCAGACAAATGACAGTGAAAGTCTACACATGGCTAGATACAGCTTGAGGTCAGGTAATACATAGAACTTTCAGTAATTGTGAACCAACCCTTTGAGTTTGGGCTGACACCTTCTAGTCGGTTGGTTGGATAACAGCTGGTGTTACAGTAAAAAGAAGAGTCATACCTTTGGGTAATCTCGTGGGTGGTGCATTCCGAGCCCAGGCATACATAATGGATGCTTCATCCTCACACGTGCCTTGTACACCACCACAGTCCCTTGAGAGAAAAACAACCAATCAATACAACTTTCAATGACCAGATGGGAAAACACGGTAAATCACAGAGGTAGTGTAATGGAACATTTCTACTTAGTAAGATACATTTGAGCACGTATGTTAACACAAAGAATGAAGATCTACTGAGTTCAGAGCTAAAGTATAAGTACTTAAGCATTTACACAATATACTAAGTAGAAATATATACTAAGTAGAAATATATACTGTTTGTGTAATAGAAACTTGATATTCTTATGAGTATTTTATATTCTTATAAAATACAACTGTTTTATAACTTGTGTAACAGACTATCATAAGCTTGCATCATGTAACTTGTGATCCATGCAGCTGACTCCCTGCACACATGTCCTCTTCTTCTTCGTGTTGGATAACAAGTCCCTATTCTATGTTCACATGTTCTGTGCCTTAAGGATAAAACGTATGCATCTGTGTGTCTGTTGTAACACAGATAAAGCATTTCTTATACCTCTTTAACAGCACGGCCTGCACGATTACTCTCTTTAGAACTCTGTACGAATGTTGATCTGTAGTGCACACTCCTGCAGACTCCGAGTGACTCTGTATAACTGAGCCTCTTCTCTGGCCAGAGAATAAATACTTTTGAAAGACAAGTTCTGTTTGACAATATTCTTCATTTCAGCTTAAAAAGACTCAACAGCAGGTAAATTCATTACAGCAGTGGTGGGCCGTCAGGGCCTGCAAGGCCTTCTCTGCTGGCCTAAACAGAATCACAAAGCTATATCTATTTTATAATTTTATAATTTTTCTTAAATACAGTACATGTATTATAATTTATAAAAATATTTTCCCCATTATCTTATTTTCTCATTGCACAGCTCCTGTCTTCCTCAGTTGCTCTGCTTCCAGTGCAGCTTGTTTTAAGTAGAGCTTTTATCCAATCACATCTCACCTCTGTGTCTCTAGGTAAGAAGAGAGGCCCGAGGCCTGCAGACTCACAGGTGCATCCATGTGCAGTTTAAGTGAATGGGGACGATATTGTTGATTGTCATATTCTTCAACCAATCACATCTTTAGTTTGACATGTTGGGGCGTATTCTTTGACGTATCAGAGCCTGCTCGCCGGCCTATAATGACGTCAGCATTAGTGCAGCTCAGTGTCTGCCGCAAGGTGCAGTGTGCTGTGACTGGTCAGTGGGCGAGCACGTGACTATCGTGAAACGAAGCTTAACAGCAGAGGCATGTCGGGTAGTGAATCACATCACATGATGCAGCTCAGCCAATCAAATATGGGCATTCTGACTCAGTGATATGTACCACACACCATGACACAGGAGACTGAGACGAGGAAAGACACTGCAGAGCAGTACGTACAATGCTCAAGTTGTGAAAGTAAAATCATAAGACGATCTCTTTGGGCCACGACTTGTCATTAAGGAGTGATGGTGGGTCCCACAGCCAGACCAGCTGAGACCCACTGTCCTCCATGAGTGCAGAAAACATTATATTTTCCTGAATATAAGCTTCTGCATTTTCCAGATGCTCTAGTACTATTCAAACGTATTGTAAGTCTCGTACCGAACGTTACGTACATTTAATACGTACATAGTTACAGCCTTAGAAACTGATAACTGTGGCGCCATCATGTGGTTATAAGGTGGTATTTCAGCTGCAGGACAACAGTGAAGGCCCAGGTATAAAATGCACGGCCCGCCACTGCATTACGCAGTAGTGAGTAGTGAGAAAGCAACACAAATACCTGTCCAGGCAAAGAAGACCTGCAGGCATTTCCATAACAAAAAGACTAGCTCACAGACAATCATGGTAGAAGTATTCACTTTCTGTGAAGATTCGGGGCGACCGTAGCTCACTGGGTTAAGAGGGTTGTCTGGTTTCAAGGTCAACGGTTCGATCCAACACACTGGGATGTGTCACAAGTGTACCTGAGCAAGACACTGAACCCCTAACAGCTCCCCGGGCGCCTGTCATTGGCAGCCCACTGCTCCCTATATACAGGGATGGGTCAAATGCAGAGACAAATTTCCCCCTTAAAGGGATCAATATAGTATAATAAATAAATTAAAATAAATTAATTCAGGAACATGGTTTTTCCAGAAGGGTAAAGGGCAACTTGACTGATTTATGATTAATGTGATTGTGCCAAACTGAGGGGCCTGATACAATATAAATCATTATTATATAAATAATACAATTTGTATCAAAATAGTTTTGGCCTCTTGGGAGAACCACATCAAGTTGTAACCATTAACACATTATCACCTTATATAGTTGATATTGTGAACATGTCAGCGAGAGTTGCCAATTTTCCCATTCAGCATACGCAAGTGCTGTCGAGTCATGAAAGTCCAGCATTCGCTCTCCTTTTAGCTCTGTTTTGGTCTCCAACTCCTAAAAAAATGACCAAGCTGCAACCGTGATATAGTGGGAACCTTATAGAGTCTTTCAGCCACAATGATTCAGATTGGGAAACAGCTCAACCTTGTTTTCACACATCTGCCCCTTTCATACCCGGGAGTCCAGCTGTTTTCGCATCTCCTCCAGTCTTGCAAGCTCCCCTGCCCAGAGAGCCTCACGCCCCAGCGCCAGGGCGCTACACTGGAGACCTGGGGACATGCAGGTTCTCTTTCATCCAGTGTTCACCTCTGTTTGAGCAACAACCACCAACCTATGCTACAGATACTTGTAAAATAACTTACATGATAAGGTTACTTTAGAGCAGGGGTCTCAAACTCATTTTCACTCTGGGCCACATCAGCATCACGGTTTCCCTCAAAGGGCCGGTTGTAAATGTAAGACTGTATAAATGTAACTTCTCCTAACATATTGGTAAATAACTGTCTCTGCATTTGATTATTGTTTATTCAAGTGTAAAAATATTGTACATGCAGTTATATAAATGTAAAAATATATTTAAGCATATTTCTGTTATTATAACTTAAATCCTTTTAATGTAGGGTTAAGAAACCCACATTACTCTATCAAAGATCAAACTATTAAAGAAAATAGCAAAGACAAATATCATCAAACACAAGTTATTACAATAACTTTGTTCAAAGCTTAAAATCCTTTCAAGGGTGCGTTTGCACAATCCCACGTGAAGTATTTCATGTGTTTTAAAGCCACGTTTAAAGTAGTCTTCAATGTACTCACAATACATTTCCATGTCACATGTAGGGTAACCAGCCAAAGAGCTGCTTCTATGACTGTGTGTTTAAGTATCTCATCATTTTGACTTTCTATCTCAGAATTATGACTTTCTATCATAGTTATGACTTTCTATCTCATAACTTCGACATACTATCTCATCATTTCGACTATGGGGATATTTTTATTATGAAGTCTAACTTTAAAAAAAATATATATATATATTAAATTTTTTTTTTTTTTTGCTGGCGGATTCGCGGGCCACATAAAATGACGTGGCGGGCCGGATTTGGCCCGTGGGCCGGGAGTTTGAGACCCCTGCTTTAGAGGTATGTGCTAACTTGGGCATCAGCAGTGTGTGATAGCCACTCACCTTTTAGCTCATCCTTTGTTAGCTTTTTGACCATCAAGTAAAAAGATGGCTCTGAACGTCACCTATCACTCAATCAGGGTCCCAGAGTTTAGGATTATTTCAGAGGATTCTGGGTGGAACAAGTCGCTCTGGAAGAACTTTCTGAACGCACTCAGGGATTACGTTAAGGATAACTCAGCCAGCCTAAACGACCTAATCTCTCTATCCATAAGATTGGACAACCACCTTTGTGACCATAGTGGTTCTCCATCTGTGTTCTCCTCTGGCTCTTCCCCTGCACACACCCAGAGAGCGAGCCTCAAACCTGCCCCAGTCCTTCATGCAACTTCCAGCTCACCTTCTCATGTGGAGAGGAACCCATGCAACTTGGTTGGGTCCGCCTCTCTCCAGCTGAATGTCTCCAGAGGCTGAATGCTGGAGTACGTGTCTACTGCAGCTACGCTGGCCATTGGCCCTCTAACAGTGGGGGTTCTGGTGAGCCTCAACTGTTGCTGTACTCTACTGATGCGTGAGGATTTTCCTTGTTTGAATGCCTTCTTTTTCTTCTTTCCTTTCTTTTAAACTAACCCACACACTGTTACGCTTGTTTCATAAACACGCGGTGTGTAAGCGCAGCCTCCATCGTGTGTCTTATTGCACCGCTAAATAACCACAAAACCACAACCTCGCCATTATGTAGTATTGCAATCTTTCTCCTATTTTCTCTCTTGTCCCTTTTACACACACACACGCACACGCACACACACACACACACACACACACACACACACACACACACTATATTAAAGAGTAGTTTGTGTGATTATTTTGTGCTGATGTGTTGTAATGCCAGCTGGTTGTTATAGTTTGCGCTTGAATTCAAACCTTCGCTGTTCACTCTGAATGTGAAATATTACTTTGTCTGTTGATATTGTGAGTGAACAACCATTTTGAGACTTACTCAATAGTTTGGTTATTGGTCCCTGATCCCAGGGTGATGTACCGTTATTGTTAATATATGTAATAAATCCTATTTAGTTTTCATACCAAACACGCTCCTGGCAGATTCCAACACAAAATTGGGTTCTCCTAATATTAAAATCAATCACTTTGAATCCTTGAACATTATCCAGCCTGGGAGCAAAAACTACATCAACAATAACTTTGAAAGGAGTTGGATCCAAAAATGAAATATAGGGTTGTAAAGATTGCAAGATTCAGTAGTATCAGCAAAACAGACACACAAAACACATTACCACATGCAAAAGAACCACAAAAGAACCACACTCTTTGAGTACACCAGAGTAAACTTTAACACCATATCACAGAGCATTTCCGTGAGTAAACCGAATTGTGCAGATAAAGACCTTCTATTCAACTCAAGGCTCAATCTGCCTTAATAAGAAGGAGAAAAAGAAAGTGTTGCTTAAAAAAAGAAAAGAAAAAGATACTTCACGAGCAGTATTTAAAGGTCCTGTGTGTAGGGTTCAGTGGCATCTAGTGGTGCGGTTGCAGACTGAGCCCACTGATTACCTACCTCTGCTCGACGCTCCCTTTCCAAGCATGTCGGAGAACCCGCTCTGTATGTAGATATGAAGGGCTCATTCTAGGCTACGAAAAACAAATAGATTCTTAGTTTGAGTCGGTTATAAACTAATGCAAACAAAGTTATCAATACTAGATTACATTTCTGCCAATAGATCCTCCTAAATCCTACACACTGGACCTTTACCATCAGCAGCTAAGGGCAGTAGTAATACGCTAGTAGGCTCTAACATGCCAAAGAATTAGAAGAAGTCAGCTCTGCGACAGCAAGATGTAAGATCAATGTTGCATCCAGCAACTAAAAGAGTATTAACAAGGTCTCAAGTAATAACATAACCAAAAAAGAAGAAGGAAGAGCCAGTTTGTTGGTCTGTCATACTGAAGGCTAGTGTGCAACAATTAGCTGCTGCCTAAGTCATCAACCTCACCTCAGTAAGCTAATCAATATCCTAGAGACGTTGAAGACATGAAGGCAGCTGAAACACTGCTGTTTGACATCAACAATAACTGTACAAGGATAATGGAGAAATAATACTTCACATTGAGTGTGTTTGACAGGATCAAAGCTATGGTGCCGCCTCTTCAGGTTGATACTGAATAGTATAGATGTGCATGTGAGTCCTGGTATATTCTAGCTTCTTTTACTCCCTGGCAAGGCGAAGGATTTCCACCTTATCATGATAGCCGGGGACTGGCTCTGTCGCGCAATCTGAGAGCGGTGGGCTCGCTCAATTATTAGCGGAGTCCCAGAAGCTGGGGGATCAGCAGGGACATGAAACCGATGACATCATTGCCTTCAACAGATTCTTAAATTCCAAGGAAACGGCGATTAGAGTGTCGGCTTCAGTTTTACAAGTCATCAACTCTGTCCATCAGGTAGGAGTTGTCTTTCTCTAGTTCAGTATTTCTCAAACTGTGCGCCGCGCCCCTCTAGTGGAGCGCAGTGGTATAACAGGTGGGGCGCAGGGGGAAATGCAGAATCCTTTTATTTCAAGAACTTTATTGAGAACTTCACATATAACAAAAGAACAAAGTACACGGACATAAAACTAAGTCATTAATAAATACATGGCAAAATGCCTGTACTTTCGTGTAACTGTTTACGTTACGCCGTTAACAGGTTACGCTTGCGCATGCGTGACGGCCAAGATCCTTGGCGACTCACATTTCTACCTTAGTGTGCAAAATGAAGAGACATTTGCCAGGCGGGAAAAGAAAAGCAACCGCAGGCGATGCATCCGAGACAAACAGCAAGACGCCAAGAAGAACATATGATCTCTCTTGCTCTGGGTTTCACAGTGAACTCGGCAGGAGATGAGGAGAGAGCAGTCTGTGTTTTATGTCTGAAAACTGGCAGCAGACAGTATGAAACCCAACAAATTAAAAAGACACTTGGAGACATTACACCACACTCACGTCGATAAGCCACTGGAGTTCTTTCAGAGGAAACTTGGTGAATACCGCAAGCAGGCAAATCACTTTGTAGAAGTGGCATCAGTAACCAACAAAGCACAACTGGCGTCAAACAAGGTTGCATACAAAATTGCGCAGTGCAAGAAACCACACACCATCGCCGAGGAGCTCATAATACTGGTTTCAACGATGCTTGATGAGACAAGCGCCGCAAAATTGAAGACTATCCCTCTGTCCAATGACACAGTTGCAAGACGGATAAGTGACATTTCAAATGATCTCGAGGAACAACTCACTGAACAACTGACACACACGTTTTGCCTTACAGGACGAGGCTACTGACAGCAATAAAGACTGCTTGCTTATTGCTTATGTTCGCTTTGTCACATCGGAGTCACTGAGTGAGGATTTGTGGTTTTGCAAGTGCGTTGCAAGCAGAGCAACAGCTGATGAGCTCTTTAGGCTTCTGGACAGTTACCTGACAGAACACGGGCTGAAATGGGAGAATTGTGTGTGTTTCTGCACAGATGGTGCGCAGACCATGACAGGGAAAAAGAAGGGCTTGCAGGTGCTGATAAAGAGTGTCTCTCCAAATGTGCAATGGACACACTGTGTCATACACAGAGAAGCGCTTTTCTGCTGTTGCCTCTCTCAAAACAAAATACAGATCTCAGCTCAACATTAGCATGAGGCGAGAGTGGCCGTATCAAGTCTGCAACCCCGTTTTAAAAAGATCTGTAGTGGAAAGCAGCTCATTGCAGCCACTAATACTGATAACACTCGATGGCTCACACATATCTGCACTCATTTTGTTTTGCACAGGTTGCACGTTATTGTTGTTTTGAAAAGATATGCAGTGTAAAACTCAGTGAAACTCTTTATTGCCAAATATTTTAAGTGTTTTTGTTTTGTTTTTTCACAGGTTGCACTTTATTGTTATTATCTTGAAAAGATATTCAGTGCAAAACAGGTGAATTGCAGCCACAATAAGCTATTTTTTGGCAAATACGAGTTCTTTTTTGCACAGATAGAACTTTATTTGCATTGTTCTAACAAAGTGATTGCACATTGTGTTTGTTTTTGTCTGATGGAGCAATCTGGTTTACCTTAAAGTGATTGCAATTTTCTTTATTCTATTATTTGAAAAAGCACAGATGGAGGAGTCACAAAATGTTGTTATTTCAATAAAAGTTCAACATGAACCATTTTGTTACAATTGGGGCGGTGGGTTATGAACATTTTTCTTCCTCCAAAGTGGGCGTGACAGAAAAAGTTTGAGAACCACTGCTCTAGTTGAACCCAAGCAACAATCTCCTGCACATCATCCTCATTAGCCAACTTGTTCTACCAATGTAGCTAAGGAATTCTGAATGCTGCTCAGATCACTTTGAATGGGATCCACTACATGTCTTCTGTTGAATGGTGTCCCACAAAGTTTGGAGTGAGATGTGCCGCTCATCACTTGTGGCGTCTATCAAGCTTGGAAAGCTTTCCATCAGAACCTGTTCGACCAAGCAATTAGCTTATCACCCCTCCAGAATATGAACCCCTGCTCCCACTTTTCCATTCATCTGCATGCACCACCCACACTGCAGTGACACAGAGCCAACCAAATAATGTCATAGCCTCACCCCCAGCGAGCCCTTGGTGAGGGAAAGTGCAGAAGAATTGGCAGCAAGCCAGTGACTGGCAAAACTGACCATTTCATTACTTTGTATTCATGTCTTCAAATATTATAATAATCATCCCCTTATAGCACACGTGTCAAACTCAAGGCCCGCGGCCCGAATCCGGCCCGCCACATCATTTTATATGGCCCGCGAATCCACCAGCAAAAAAACCCCAAAAAATTATTTTTTTAATTTTGGAAAAAAAATTAAAAGTTATGAGATAGCATGTTGTGAAGTATTATCACCGTGGCTGGACATTGATTACTTGTCCTCCCAACAGTCACTTGGTAACAATATGCTTAATTAGTTATTACCTATTTTTTAAAAACAGGTGGACAGGAGAGGCAACAGCCCGTTAAGCGGTTTTCCAACAAGTGATTGAGTTGAAAAAGATCGACAAATAATCCCAAAATGTCCACGAAGAGAAAAATTGATGCAGAGGGAAGAAGATGTAATTTAAGATGGGAAAGCGAATACATGTTTGTGCTTCAGGGAGAAAAACGGGTCTGTCTTCTGTGTTATGATGCGTGTCGGTGATGAAGGATACAATTCACGTTGGCATTTTGACACCAAACACGGAGCTAAATTTAGCCTCCAAGAAAAACATCAAATTGTCCAAGAATTAAAAGGCAGACTGCAATCACAGCAGAATATATTTACAAAAGCTACAGCCCAGTGCATGCTTAAAGGTATGTGAGCAGGTGAGCTCCGACCAGATACAGACTTTTACAAATGTCAGTTTGTGAAGAAACACCATCGCAGACCGAGTTCAGGAACTAGCAGCAATCTAACAACACAGCTAGCTAAGAGACGAGATACATCATCTATCAATGTTCATAAGAGGCTCAAGGCAGACCTGGCTGTCAGTGAGGAGCTCTTGGATGTAGCTGCCATGCACGGGACGACGGCAGGGACATTAGTGATGCAGAGAGGTGACAAAAATAGCTTTGAACAAAGTTAAGTTAACTTGTGTTTGATGATATTTGTCTTTGTTATTTTCTTTAATAGTTTGATCTTTGATAGAGTAATGTGGGTTTCTTAACCCTAAATTAAAATAATTTATGTTATAAGAACAGAAATGTGCTTAAATATCATTTTACATTTATATAACTGCATGTACAATATCTTTACACTTGAATAAACAATAATCAAAAGCAGAGACAGTTATTTAACAATATGTTAAGAGTAGTTACAGTTATACAGTCTTACAGTTACAACCGGCCCTTTGAGGGAAACATGATGCTGATGTGGCCCAGAGTGAAAATGAGTTTGACACCCCTGTCTTATAGTGATCAACTTGACCCCAACAGACGTCGTCTCTTTAAGTGGTTTCTACTGCCCTGACAAAAAGAGGAACTGGCACCTTTTCACAAAGTTACACAATTTTTAGTTTTAAGAGAAAATTACATAGCAGTGGATTGATTGTGAAAACCCCAGTGAGTTTTGACTTGCACTCGACTTTCACTACATGTCATCCTGGAAGTTATTTTAACCAGCTTTGAAATTTGATGTAATACTTACTGCTGGTGTTTGGCACACCACTCATAAAATAAAGAACACTGCTGTACAACCCTGCCAGTAGCTGCGACAGGATGTGCTGGGGATACTGCTATGATTATTAATGATGATGGAACAGTCTCTGTAACACTGCCCCGGTGCTGAAATTGGAAATTACCAGTAGCTGCTGGAGGACACCGGAGTCTGGCAGCCAAACAGAAGCATGTGATGAACTGTGTCCATATTGGCATGAGGCATGAAGTCCACTGAGGAAGAAAAGCAGTGTGGTTAAAATAGTTTAAGAGGTACTGCACACTTACACATGTTTTTTGAGTTGTAAACTAAATGATATGACTGTTCTGTAATGAAAAACATTCATGTTCGTGTTATTGTTCCCCTCGGATCAAGGACAACAAAGTTCACACTGGACTAAACACATATTGAAGGCCTTCCTTGTGCAAACAGACTGACCACAGTGTCATCAACAGTCAGGCTGGAGAAAGGGAAAAAGAAAATCAACTACATCCCTAAAACATGCCATATTGTGATTTTACATCACACAGATTTTGTAAATGTGTGTCCTGCCCAAACTCATCATGTACAAATGACTTTGAACATTTTCATTAGAAAAACAGCTAATACTGCTGCTATGACTTATGTTATTACTTATACCACTATTCTACTTCTACTACCATGACAATGTCTGCTACAACTGTTGGTGCTACTTCTACAACAACTATTACTTTTACTGCTGCTCTTACTCTGGCATCTTATACTGCAGTGTACATCTCCCAAAAAAGTACCATCTAGTCCATGAATTTACCAATGATTTTTACTTTAGGAGTAGGCCTAAATACTTTACGTCATATGTCAACTCAAAATATTTGAAAGAAGATATACTCACCAATATATGCATCTCGACTAGTTGGCAGAGAAAATGCTGTGCACAGGTAAGTGTCCGACTGAAACATTTAAGAAACAAGTCATCAATTGCTGAAATGTTCAGCAGCAAACTTTATGATATAAAGATAAATATTTTACACTATGGCTATTCCCTATTATATAGGTAAGGTGATTGATTGAAAATTCCTTCGCCACATTAAAAGTTCCTGAAGTAGAAATTGTCTACAAGCTAACAAGAACCCACCTGATGAGTTTGGTCTTGCTCTGGTAATGGACGTATTCTTTCACATTGTTGTATGTAGTTTATATTATTATACTGTTAAATAGACAGCGTGTATGTCTATGGAGCTTGAAAAAGGGTCAGCGAGGACCCTATTGAAACTAAAGATGATTAAGGCTGAATCCAGGACCTATTGAAATTTGAATGTTTATTAGTATTATCATATTAATGTGGAGACGTTCAAAAAAGCCTCTTAGAGGTATAAGTTAAACCCAACAGGAAGTCAGCCATTTTCAATTGAATTAGCTTTCTCCCCATTTCCAGGCACTGTACATGAACCAACTCCATCTAGACATTTCACCAAATCAACTTAAACTTTGGTCAGTTGCGTCTTAAGACCGTTGCGATAATAAACTGCAATGCTTTTCAGTTTTGGTGCAACTATGTTGCTGTGGCGGCGAAATAGCATCTTTGAAATATGAAATATATAAATAAATTAAAATTGCAAGCAGCAGGACTCTGGGTGACGCGGCCATGCATTTCTGTGACCATCATACACTGTGTGCACGAGTTAAACGGTATTTCCTGTGTCGACCAATGGCGTAGCCAGGTCTTAAGCCTCGAATGTTTTGAGTGTACCTCCGAATACAATCATAACTGTCACCCTGTAAAAATCGACAAAAACCTGAATGTGTCTGAATGCGCTTCAGGGTTTGTAACATAACAGACTTTCAAAGTAAATGCAGGTCTCAAAACCGACTGTTTGTGCAGGTAGCTCTGACAATCACTGCTGAGTGACTCAAAGCTGGAAGAGTCGAGGAGAAATAGGAGAATGTATAGTTCCATGTGGAAAAAAAAATATCATCAGAATAATCTATCATAAATTAGGCTAGGTGCCGTTTGATTTTATTAAACAAACTTCACGTTGTATGAAATTACTTTACATTATCGCCTGGCTCCAAAACAAAAACAATTAAATTTACTATTAATGAAAACTCCATGTACAAGCGCGATTTGGAAACCTCTTATCCAATTTCTGCTCTCTAAATATCTTAGTTTGCACATATTTAGATCAGAGAAGTCTTTTTCTGGGGTTGTGCCCACGAACCCTTTTAATAAGTTCAGTGTTTGGGCCGCTGTAATTATAGAATCCTGCTTACGTCCCTGCTTATCAGTAGGTGGAGCTATGACTATGAGTTAATATTGGCATGCAGAAGTCCGAAAGTCATGACAGTCATCAAGCATGTCAAGTTTGGGACAGTTTTGACAAA
>NW_027466519.1:10367500-10405000 GCF_050575085.1 Anarhichas minor | reverse complement strand
AGTGTGATATAATTCGAGTGTTTAGGCTATGGCTTACAGCTAATAAAAACCCCAAATTCTGTATCTCAGAAAATTAGATATTACATAAGACCGATTAAAAAAGGATTTTTAATATAGAAATGTTGGCCTACTGAAAAGTATGTCCATGTACAGTACACAGTATGCACTCAATACTTGGTCGAGGCTCCTTGCATGAATTACTGCATCAATGCGGCGTGGCATGGAGGCGATGAGACTGGCACTGCTGAGGTGTTATGGAAGCCCAGGTTGCTTTGATAGCGGCCTTCAGCTCGTCTGCATTGTTGGGTCTGATGTCTCTCATCTTCCTCTTGACAATACCCCATAGATTCTCTCTGAGGTTTAGGTCAGGCGAGTTTGCTGGCCAATCAAGCACAGTGATACCGTGGTCATTAAACCAGGTATTGGTGCTTTTGGCAGTGTGGGCAGGTGCCAAGTCCTGCTGGAAAATGAAATCAGCATCTCCATAAAGCTTGTCAGCAGAGGGAAGCATGAAGTGCTCTAAAATGTCCTGGTAGAAGGCTGCACTGACTTTGGACTTGATAAAACACAGTGGACCAACACCAGCAGATGACATGGCTCCCCAAATCATCACTGACTGTGGAAACTTCACACTGGACCTCAAGACACTTGGATTGTGTGCCTCTCCACTCTGCCTCCAGACTCTGGACCTTGATTTCCAAATTAAATGCAAAATTGACTTTCATCTGAAAAGAGGACTTTGGACCACTGAGCAACAGTCCAGTCCTTTTTCTCCTTAGTCCAGGTAACTTAGCTCAGGCAACTTAGCCCAGGTAAGACACTTCTTACGTCTCTGGTTCAGGAGTAGCTTGACACAAGGAACAGTTGTAGCCCATGTCCTGGATACGTCTGTGTGTGGTGGCTCTTGAAGCACTGACTCCAGCCGCAGTTCACTCCTTGTGATTCTCAACCAAATTCTTGAATGACCTAAACCTCAGAGAGCATCTATGGGGTATTGTCAAGAGGAAGATGAGAGACATCAGACCCAACAATGCAGATGAGCTGAAGGCCCCTATCAAAGCAACCTGGGCTTCCATAACACCTCAGCAGGGCCACAGTCTTATCGCCTCCGTGCCATGCTGCATTGATGCAGTAATTCATGCAAAAGGTGCCCCGACCAAGTATTGAGTGCATACTTTATACTGTACATAGACATACTTTTCAGTAGGCCAACATTTCTGTATTAAAAAACCTTTTTTAAATTGGTCTTATGTAATATTCAAATTTTCTGAGATACAGAATTTGGGATTTTTATTAGCTGTAAGCCATAATCATCAACATTAAAAGAAATAAACACTCGAAATATATCACCTTGTGTGTATATTTTCTCAATTCAAATGTATGAGTTTTACATATCAGTCATTGTCTGGACTTATTGAGAAAAAACTTTTTATTACACTTCAAATATCCATTTGTTATACTTTTTCTCGGTTCAAATGTATGAGTTTTAATTTGAAATATCTCTTAATTGGTACAGTAAAAATGTCTAATATTCAGTATGGGTGGAGTCAACGATGTCCTCAACACATACATGTCAGTCATTGTCTGGACTTATTGAGAAAAATATTTTTGTAGCACCTTAAATATTGTGATATTACCCATTTTTGTCCTGAACATATATGCATTAGTCGTTGTGTGGAATTATTGAGAAAAACATTTTTATAGCACCTTAAACATTTAAAAAATGTGCCATTTGAAGATACAAATTCAGTTCAGAGTTTTTGCTTCGTAAAATATCTTAATTGACCGTCAGTCAGGTATTATTAACTTCCAGCAACCCTCAAATCAAAGAATAAAGACACTTTACGCACAATTTAGGTGTATTTTCCCTTTAACTCAGGAGATGCAGGTAGCATGTTTTATACTGTGAATATAATTCATTTAATCTCATTTCATTATGCAATATGTATACTTTGTTGCCATCTTATTCTGAAAGCCGGATGTTCGTCTGTAGAAAACCGGAAGTTGTCTCACGTTAATCTTTCCGCTAACTTTGCAAAGTTCTTCGCTCGCTCCCGATCTGTGCCGTTTACCGTAAGTTTCAGCGTATATGTGCACTACAATTTAAGTGTCTGCTGAGTTGACCACGGAGATCTGAGTGTCTGCTGACTTGACCGCAGTCTACTACTGCTCCTGCTGCCGCTCCCCCCCCCCCGGAACGGTCAGTCCCTCCTGTCTCTCACGCACACGCACGATCGTCTCGTTACAGGATCAAACGTGACAATATCAAAATACATATTGTCGTGTTTTTAAATAGACATTTAAGCACGTGAGAACAAACTGCTCTTAACTGCAACTCTTTATTAGCATTTATTAGAACCCTCCAGGTTCCCACGCTTCGCCTACATTCCCCTGGGTCCTAAGTCCCTCCATGTACAGCTTCTTATCACCCTCTATGTACCAACGTACATTTATAACAAATACCACACATATTACGGTAATCAGCGTTGCATGTGTGTCTGACCAAAATAACAAAAAAGAAATTATTCATTTAAATTATTGTTTTAGAGTTTTTAAAATGTATAATAAGCATCATTTAGTTATTGCTACTGAGCATTTAACAAACATAAAAACATGACGTAGATAGGTTTGCAGTTTTCAAGAAATATATTTCAAATTGCATCTCTTACACACATGAAGATAAAGTTGTGAACACCGGCTGAATATCTATTATCAGAATCATTATAACTGTATTATAACTGCTACTGTGTAAAGGGAATACTGCTGTTAAAAAGAACCTGATTTGTTTAAAGTGTTTACAAACTAAATGTTATTGACCTGTTGTTCATATAGCAGTACTTTTAAAATAAAAGTGCGCAGTACACTACTTTTTAATTAATTATTGAACTTTGCGCATAACAATTAAAACATTTTCGTTCACATTAATGTAAACATTAATATTCTTAATAATGCACCATGTTAGAGGGCTCCTTGTACAATTTACAGTATTAGTTATCTGAGAATGTCTTAATATCCCAGCAATATTGTTTTTAGAACTGAAATACCCCTAATCTAATCGATATTCAATCAAATTGAATCGAAAATCAAGTCTAAGGGACCATTTGAATCGGAAACAAATAAATTGATGGTTGAATTAACAACATTCTTTTACTGAACTGAATACAAAAGGCACCAATTAAAAAACAAGAATGATTGCTACATTTTCAGGTGCAGGTTTCTGATACTCCCTTTCAAATAACTCAAAAAGTCCCTGAGCATATGGACAATAAGGTTCAAAACATAAACTCAAAAAACTACTTCTCCTAACACAATACTACACTGACAAATTATATTGTAGAATCTAGCTCTCAAATGCATACCGTAGTCCTTTCTGCCTCCCTCTGATATTCTAGAACTATAATTCCACAAATCTGCTATTATCTCTTTTGGAATATCTCTCATCTGCCAAGCTAGTGTTCTGTGCTTGTGTAAAAGTAGCAGCAGTGGCTGAGAGACTGCGGACAGAGCAGATTGAAATAGGTATCGCTTTTGTTAACATGTAAACTATCGGCTTTTTACTTGTAAGTAATTTCTTGCCCTTGTAGTAATGAGTCGTCAACTCAAGTGATCTTTACTTCACCTGGTTCACTTCAGTGTATCCATCGCTCTGCTTTGTATGCTGACTTTACTCTGAGTGTTTGTATGTGTGTAGTTGGAGGAGTTCAGCGCTGCAATGCAATGATGAATTACACCAAAACATAAAAAAGTGCCAATAAAAAGTACTAGTAACTTGGAGCTTATCAATACTACTTTAATAATTTTGCACCAGGGCCTGTTTAATACCGGGTTTCAGTACCCATCCCTACCTTATGGTAACGTAAAAACGCAATAACATCTCGCTAGAGCCAGTGTTTTGTCCGTTCTGGGCTGCTGTAGAAACATGGCGGTGCAACATGGCGGACTCTGAAGAGGACCCGCTCCCTAGATATAAATGGCTCTTTCTAAGATAACGAAAACACAACAATTCTTAGTTTTAGGTCATTATATTTGGGGGTGACCGTGGCTCACTGGGTTAAGAGGGTTGTCTGGCAACTGGAAGGTCAACAGTTCGATCCTCGACTGGGACGTGTCACGTGTCAAAGTGTACCTGAGCAATACACTGAACCCCTAACAGCACCTGTCATTGGCAGCCCACTGCTCCCTATATACAGGGATGGGTCAAATGCAGAGACAAATTTCCCCCTTAAAGGGATCAATATAGTATAATAAATTTAAATAAAATTATACACTAATACAACCTTGTCACGAATGTTATATTTTATTTCAGCAAACAAGATATCTTATCTTTCCTCACACATACAGTAGCTCCTCTATTCTTACTTGGTTTGAAGGAACAGTGTGTAACATTTAGTAGGACTAGAGGAGCTACTCTATGTGTGAGGAAAAGCCCGCTAGGTGAACTAATGCAGTGTAAAATGACTGTAATTTGACTGAAATTCTTTGCCAATTACATGCACCCCCACCCCAACTGTAAAACACATTGCAATGCTAAAGGATAATATAGTCATTCCCCATTCACACTCCACTAACTTTACTTGACTGAACGGCACTTATTCATTCCCAAATAACTCCACGTTTACCTTCACCAGTATAAAGGCTGCTCTGCTGCTCCCATGTCCTCAATAACCATACATTATCATAATGATGAACTCCCTGTCTGCGTGTACTTTTATCTCCTACTGTTATAAGTAGACACAGTAACATTCTCTACCACAGAATGTGTAGTCTTGCATTGTGATATACATTGTTATATAGTAACTTATTTGGATAAAACAGTGGTTTACTGTGTGTGGATAAAACAACCACACAGGAATATCTGCTTTTCTCCCATCCAGCTTATTAACTAGCTAATAAATAAAGGAAATTCATCACATTCATGAAACATGTACAGTAAGACCAAACCTATGTCAGTCATACTCATTGATTTATAAAAGTTATGAATAGTTTAATACACCCGGAGATATTTAACTGATAGCAACCACAGCATAAATCTCTTCAACAGCTGACAAATCCAACGTCCCCTGGTACTTCTCATAGATCCTGACCCTACTGACCACCATGGACTGTCAGCTTTGCTCATATCACATTTACCCTGAAACCCAGAGGATGCTTTTGTATGCAAAGGAAAAATCAGTGAGATGTTGAGCTTGCTTAGTGACTCATCGCTGTTCCCAGAGTAAGGTGGTAATAACAGAGAGGAGGAGTGTGAGAGGGGGTGCTGTGCTGACATCACAGCCTACTGAGGAGATGGAGGAAACTATGGAAACAAGGCTCGTCCCATGCACTTATGGACCACTGCACGTATTGCACCATTAAAAAAACCCGATAGGATTTAAGATTGAAAATGTCCCCGTTGATGTACTTCTACAGCCACCTGAAACCTTATCTATAAGCATCTTATTAATGCAGCGTTATAGTACACGGATGTTATATTTTCGAAGTAAGAGCTGGCCATTTCCAATAACAGCAAAGATGTCGCGTTTGCTAATACTGTGATAAGTTCCTCTTCATCAAGGAACATCTGCATAGCCTCCGGTGGTCATCAAATAGACCTAAAGCTACAACTTATTTTATTGTATCAATTTCAATATGTTCACAGTTGATTGTTTTTATTTTTCATCGCCCAAACACATTACATTAACTCACGAATACATAGATGTGACGCCTAAACTTCCGTAAAACAAGAAGCGTCAAATGCAGATAGCATCTTTACCTAGTGCTAAGCTAGGGGTGACGGTCCATGTACACAGAGCGCACAGAGCCCTCTGTCCAAGCAAGCACACCGTACAGATTAGAACAGATATACTTTACTGTAGTTAAGTAAACTCCTCAAGTAATGTTAGCTATTACATGCAGTGTACAGGAGCTAACGTTAGCTAGCGGTATCTAGTGCGTGGTGACATGTCAAACATCGAATGTGAACTGTAATTCATTTCACAGAAGATGTCTAAAGTGTGTGTTTGCTTCAGACTTAGCTCGACGGGACATTTAAAGAGATGATTTTTGTAGATAAAACGGGTACCTGTTCGCTGCCGCTCCAAGTCTTTCAATCGCCGATAGAAGAGATAACTCGTTGGTAATAATCAATGACAACCACACTTCCACTTTTCACAATAAAAGCTTCATCTCTACAAAGGTGAAGCTCACAGAAACTACACGCACTCACTTACATAGATGAGCCTTTTAGCGACAGGGTCTGTGTCGATTGCATTACTACCTGATTATGTGTTTGTTTGTGTCCGGATGTTGCCTCGCTTCCTCATACGAGTGGTGACGTAGAGGTCTGGAACTGAGCAATTCTATGGATGTATATGTTCCCACGAATGTGGAATGACAAATAAGACGTTTGGTGCATTTGTATAGTCAAATACCAAGTTCCTTAAATATAGTGCTATTATTCTGCAAATCTGTTTTCTTTTTCTTAATCCGGCTGCTGGTGGAATTCCAGCCGATATAGTGACGCAGTTGAACGAGCAGTGGACGAGTTGTTTTCGTGAGTGCTGAGTCACAACACCATGTGAACCCACGTAGCTACAGGTACGTTAGTGAAATACGCTAAATAATGTTCAATATCTTATGTTATCGCCTTACATTGACTGGACGTAAGCTTGATATGCTTACCTGCCTTTGCAAACTGGTCGTTAAACGTCAGACGGAACCCTCAGTCATATGCGCCTACATCAGTTTGTATTCTCATTTGTTTTAAACCTTCCAGCCATCCATGGTTGCTCTATTGTGCACATGGATGTATACGTGTGCAATAGTGCAAAGCACCATAACATATCGTGCCTTTGTCGAGGTCTGTGTTTCACTCCCGTTAAAATGGCGTTCCACACAGCCTGTTTGTGGGGCTCTGACCGGCTCTGTGGAGGTAGGTCTGGCTACCAAAGAGGCTTTGCTTAATAACGTTCGAGTAAGAAATCGCTTGCAATAACCCGGTCGAGGCAACCGCTGTTTGGAGTTTGTTGCGGTCATGATACGAGTGCTGAGAGCAGCCAAAATGACGAAAATAGACTTTTCCTTAAGACCAGGGCTGCGGTCAAAAAGTAAAACAATGATGTACTAAAGTCTTTATCTGACAACTTTTCTTTGACGTCGATGGACAACGGCATGGGGTCAAGGGAAATGTGAAGATTCATAAAGATTTAGGAAAAGACAACTGCGGTGCTCAGAGAATCCAACTTCACTTTCACTGAGCGACGTAGTTGTGATGTTACCGACGTGAGTGTAACATGGTGAACTACATCCAAGATGGACACCAAGAGCGCATCATACGCGCTGCTCCGTGTATTTATACTTCTAGTAACCCTCTGAAGCTCAAGCTGTTAGAGGGCGTTTTTCTGCTCCTTTCACATTTGAATCTCTGGTCTTGATTTTCACTGCAATATGAAAGTCTTGCACCTCTTTAAACAGCACAATCATGGCTAGAAGTAGAGGACTCAATACATGTCTTCTGTGCAGTATAACAGTAGCTATGCCACAAATCCCAAAAAAGAAAAAAAAACTTAAATTGAATTTCTTTGAGAATTGCTTTTACATAAATTGGAAAACAATGGAATCTATATATCCAACATTTTTCCAAGTTGCCACAAGTGTTTAGAAAAAGATGGAGGCTTTACGTGCTATTTGAACTATGTCCATTTTTCAAATTCTACTTACAAACTCTGCTGTCCTCTCCTCAATGCAATGTGTTGAGTTTAACTTGTTCTATATACGGCTCCTTTAGTAAAAGGCTGCTTTACGAAGGACAGATAAGGATACCGCAGGCCCTTCCTTCCTGCTGCTTTAACACTTAAAGGAACAGTGTGTAACATATATGATAAGAATCGTTATGTTTTTGTTGTCTTACAAAAAGCAATTCATTTTTTCTATTTCTACATAACCAACAGATCCTCATCCACGGATTTTCGACATGTCGCACCGCCATGTTTCTACAGCAGGCCAGAACGGACAAACCCAACACTGGTTCTAGCAGTGGTGTGTACTTAATGATAATCTATTGCTGTACAGCAATAAAACATTCGCAAGTAAAAAGCCAATACTTTATTAATATAGATAGATACATAGATATGTACTTCATTCAGCCCCAGGGGGAAATTTGTATGTTACAGCAGCAAGACATACCAAGAAGCAAAGTAACAGAGTAACCAAAATATTAAGTATTAAAAAATACACAATATATACAATAGAATAATAGAGTAGGACAAATTAAATATCAGAATATAGAATATATAAGATAAAACAACAAAAATGCACATATGTCCGTTCAACAAGCATGAACATGTAAACGAAAGTGAAACCTAATTTAATCTGCTCTGTCTGAAGTGTCTCATCCACCACCGCTATGTTTATGTTGTTAATAAACTCTCGGTCTGTTTGCCAGATTCACTCACAGCTGGTGGAACAATAGATTAGACAGATGACAAACCGCTGCAGATGTCGAGCGCGTGGGTGTGCGTGTGGGTGTGTGTGGGGCTTCATGAGAGTTAACAGCAGCTGCTGGCAGGGAGAGGTGTTTGTACCAGCCTGCAGAAGTGAAAACTACTTGTAACTTGGAGTAACTGTGGGTTCCAGTTGTTACGTCCCTACTCTGTTGTCCAGGGGAAGGATTTAGGGACTAACACAAAACAACCCAAATGAAAACCAAATAGCTCGTGTACCATAAACAATATTTATTATGCTCACTGACAGTTAAAGAGGAGCGAGTCTCAACACAAGATTTGGGAGAGGATGGGACAGGTGTGGTCGTGCCAAACAATTGAAACAAAGATAACAGAACTTGGCCTAACGAACTAACCTCTGAAATCAACAAACAAAATGACTTCTCTAACTTATCTAAATGTACTCGACCAAAACCCAAATACAGATGAGGCACCGACCAATAAGCCTAGTGTATCTAGACACAGAAAATCCTACGTGTGTGCCAATGTACAGGGTACCCCAGATTCACCTACTGTCCGCAACCTCTCACCACAAATACTAACACGTTCAGTTCTCAGAATTGACATAAACAGTGTGAAATGAAGTTCCCCTGAACTCCGAGGCTTCCTGCCTTTTAGCTGCGGCTCTCCCTCTGCCGATTGGCCAGCCTGCCGCTGGTGCCACCCACCAATCAGGACAACCGGCCCCCACAGGTGGAATCCAATCACCCGATTGACCTGTTAGGAGACTGAGGGAGAGAGAAAAGAGGAAGGGCAGGAGGGGAGAAAACACAACACGTAACACAGTCATTGAGTTCTCTTTCCCATCGTCTGTTTCAAAAGCCATCATTTCAAATGTTCCTGATTTCATCATTTCTTTGTCTTTGGTTTTCCTCCCTGAGTTTATTACATTCCCTTTGTAATCTCTTCCTTGCATGGTCTATTCCTGTCAGCAGGTGGCGCTGGCTTAGCATCTGGTACTGATGACAATTCTAGGTGGACATCCACTGCAACTAGCTTCTTCTCCTCCACCCTCTTGTTCTTCATTCTGCTGAGCAGCTCATATCGCTCCATGTCTTGCTCCTCTCTTGTCTTCTTGCTGGCTGGTGTGTGTGTGAGAAGGCAGATGAAACCCTGTCAGGGGACAGCGGCTCATCACATTTGGCGCCTGTATTGATAAAAAAGAGTTTATGTCTAACAAGTTAGAAAAAACATTTAAATGTGTGATGTCATTTCTGCAAACTGGTTAAACCCTCTCTCCCTTAAAACAACTGCTAAGTCTTCAGACTGCAGAGTAACCCTTTCTATAACTATAACTTATTACACCCTCAATCCCCCAAGAGTTTGGATGCTGTGTAAAACGTGAATACAAATGACAGAAAGCATCATATGAGTTTATCAGTGTGAACATTAGCTCAACATCGTCTCTGTAATGTATGCAGTTGGAAATAGATGCAAAGGATTTACAAACCACTGCATTTTGACTTAATTTACATCTAAATGAATCTCAACTCGTCTGCTAACAGTTAGTGTAACTCATCAATGCCTCGGTCCACGACAGCAAACCATGTCAGAACAATTACGCAAAGATCTGATTTATGGCTAAAAACACAACAATGAATACACCCAGTGTTTAGTTGAGCTTACCTTTGATAAAGTAGGTGGACACTTTGACGGCTGCCACTGTTTGCCCTCCCCAGGGACAGAGGTGCGTTTAATGGCACAAATCCACAGTCTGCTCCTTTCACAGTTCTCTTTCTCGGAAGGGACTCTGTAGAAACATGGCCCAGGCTTGTCTCCTTGTTGGTTAGTGCATCCGATTGGCGAAACAACAGAAATCACTCAATTCGTAAGCTTGCAGGCAGCGGAAGACAGCATTGTTTGCTCTCCAAGGGGGCGTTCCCCTAAGGACATGACATCACGTGAAAACTGTGAATAGAGTGCGAGTACCGTACATCCGACACAACGCTGACTGCACTTCACTTAACGGCCACTGGTGCAATAATAACAAGGGCTTTCTGGAAATGTCACATACACCCTCTGAAAATATTCTTTTTTTTAAATATTTAGCTGACATCCGGTGGTTTAACTTCTCATGTTGCTACAGTGATGAACATTGTTGGGTGTGGCCACAGGTACAACAGAACACATTTCATTGGTGGATGTGGTCATAAATGTGCTCTGTGAAACAGACTTAGAACTTTTAACCAGAGGAGGCAGCAAAGTATACTTCTATTATCTTTGTTTTCTATTTCAGATAGAGGGCACCATGGGTCGGAGCAGCAGCAGTTCAATGTCGCATGGTTTTCCAGTGGTGGGGATGTGCCTTGCTGCTTTGCTCCTCAGCAATGCCTTGATCTACCTGTACCTGGAGTCTTTGTATCAGGATGATGAGCCGCTGGTGTCCTCCCATGTTGGCTGTGTGCCTCCACATTTTAAAATGGCGACCATGAAAAACTGCATCCCCTGGCTCCAGTGTTCACAGATACATGCTGAAGTACGCAAGCTGAAGCTGATTGGCCAGGGAGCTGTTAAGAAGGTAGAGGGTCTTTTATACTCTATATTTTATGCATTTATTGTGTGAACTAAATTACAGGGAGTAGATACATAAAACCTCTCATCTCAATTCCACTTTACATTCGGTTTGCTTTCCGGTTTTGCCAGTCCGATCCGGTGTACAAGTTTAAACCGGTTTGATTTTGTGTGCACCGGATAAACTGCCGTTTGTCATTATGTCACAATCCGCATGCGTACGCATACATGAAATTTGACTCTGGTTTACACATTGCTCTCAACGTACATACATGGAATATACAAATAAACAAGAAAAACATAAAAACAAGGACATTAAAGACAACAAAGTAGAACAGAGAAACTAAGCATAGACATTTAACTACTGTGTACAATATAAATATATATCAAAGAATATATATGAACAATGTCAATGGATTTGGGACATTAGTGCAAATGGTGGTAATAGTGCAAAAGGAGGTGCAGTTTGTCTGATCTTGCCTAGAGATCGACCTGGAGATCCTTGCCTAGTGCCTCAGCTTAGTGTGACATATTGTGAGGTTATTTCATTGGTGCTGCAGGGGAGTTTAATTAATGACTCCCAAGAACCAAACCTATCTCATGTAATCAAATCAGAACACACGGCCAATGCTGCTTTGCATCTAATGATGTGATGGATTTGTTGTAGGCAGCACATGTTGTTTGAGGAGTGTCTTCCTCTTCATAAAACCAGTTTGGTGAATTTAGATATGGATGACTTTTTCCAATCTCATAGATAGTACTTTACTACTGTATTTTCCGCACTATAAGGCGCACTTAAAAGCCTTTAATTTTCTCAAAAAACGACAGTGCGCCTTGTAATCCGGAGCGCCTTATATATGGATCAATTGGTTAATTGGTTGATCCATACTGGTTGTACACGGCGCTCTGTCAAAATGTTTCAGTACGACTGGTAAACTACAAAGCCGCACCGCGGTAAACACCGGTACTGTGCTTACTCCTAGTCCAACACCACTTGTGTGTATAAAGACCCCAAAATGGCACCTTTCAAGAGACACGCTTACGACGCTATTCTATTCTATGCGCCTTATAATCCGGTGCGCCCTATATATAAAAACAGTTCTAAAATAGGCCATTCATTGAAGGTGCGCCTTATAATCCGGTGCGCTTTATAGTGCGGAAAATACGGTAATCATTTAGATAAATTGATTGATTGAATAGGATGAGTGGGAGGGAAGGGTTGTGGCGCCGGGAGATGCCCATCTGTAACTCAGATGGAAGTTTTAAGGTTAACTCCTTCAGAGCGTGCTCTTTAATACGGGTAAAGATCAGATTGTCACACGTGTCTGAATGTCGAGTACAGCTTCTTTACTTAGCAATTTACTCCATTTTCTCGTCTACTTGGTTTTGGTTGAATTCCATGCTTTCTTTAATGTCCAGAATATCTTGTAGCATTAAATCCACTGAGTGAATAAATATTAAAAGAAAATACATAATTGCAATATTGAGTGTTTGACGAAGGAATTGTGTAAATCAGATACCCCATATATAAAAGAGGTATAATATAATGAATTATTATAATGCAACTAATTATTTTCTCCACGAGGCCACAGGACAGAAGTTGAAATGAGCAGTTTGCAGCAAGTTTACGTGATTTCTGAAGAATACTAAGATGTCCGTCAGGCCCGTTGTCCTTTGTAGTGGTCAGTGTTGCCCATGTGCAGCTTTCCCTCCTGATTTACTGACCTCATTATCCACTTTTCTTTCCCCAGGTCTATCTGGCAGAGTGGAGGGGTCAGAAGGTGGCTTTGTCCGAACTATCCTCTTTGGATTACCTGGAGGATTTTCTCCATGGATTATCTATGTTACAGGCCCTGCAGGGGCCCCAGGTGGTGCAGTTGGTAGGATTTTGCCTTGAAAACCACACCCAGGTCACGGAGCACCACCCACTTGGCCCCTTGCTTAACTTGGATGGTGTTCTTGCACAAGAGCATCATAAGCAACACAACAAATGGCAGATGCGGCTGCGGCTGGCTATAGATTATGTCTCTATCCTTCATTATCTTCATAACAGCCCAGCTGGGCGGCGGGTTATGTGTGATTCCAGCAGCCTGGTAAAAACTCTCTCCCAGTTTCTGATGACGAGTGACTTTCACCTGGTAGTGAACGACCTCGATGCACTGCCTGAGGTGGATCCGTCCAGAGGCTTGTTGGTGAAATGCGGTCACCAGGAGCTCACTGGGGACTTTGTTGCCCCAGAGCAGCTGTGGCCATTCACAACCAAAGGGAAGCCATTTTCAGACGATCTCATGCCCGAGTATGATGAGAGGACAGACATCTGGAAGATCCCAGACGTGACATGGTTCCTGATGGGAAGAGTACCTGGAGGGGATGTAGTCCACTTCCATCTTTTTCAGATTCACGAGGAGTGTAAGAAGGAAGACCCCAAGCTCCGCCCTTCAGCACTTGATGTTTTGAAGGTGTACAGATCAGTCTACAGTAGCATGGTGCGGGACAATGCTGGCTTTCGAGACATGCTGTAGAATACGTGTCTCCATAACTGACTCACTTACAAACACCATGAATGTGCAATAAAAATTCAAGCTGCAGTTTTGCAATGTTGTGCAGTTAAATAAACGCCACTGGGTTTGGAACCAACTGTAGATTTGGGCTTCTTTTTTACAGTTAACTTGTTTTACATATTTTATTAGTGAAATTAGGATTAATGCTCTGCTGGTGACGAAGCTGCAACTGACTCACCTCACTCCATTTGGGACGAGGCAGCTGTGCACTGCACTTGTGCGCTCAAGATAAAAGTGTATATATATAATTTTTCATCTTCAGGGGCTCTGTAAAGTGCAACACACTGTTCAATGGTAAGCATTCAGGACTGTCTGGCTGACAAATGAGGCAGCTCCAAACGGGCCTAACAGGCACCTGTGGAAGAGTATCACCAAGCGAGGGCTCACAGGTGAAATACTGACTTACTTTTGTATTTTCATGTTAATTATTGGTGTTGGTGCGGTTATTCAATATCACACTCATTTCTACACTAGCTTCTATGCTGTTGCCACCTTTCTTGAAAAGAGCCAACTCTTCTCTGCTTTACCCCAACATGTGAAGGTGCGTGAGTTCACATAAAGACTATCACAATGCACATTCATTTAGAGAACGTCAACAACTAGAAAAGCAATTTCTGAAGAAATTTGAGTGTGAATGCTGGATGCCGAAAAGCTGACCCTAAGCTGTATTAAGTTGAATACCAATAATGTATGAAAGATTTGGAATATTTCAAAGTTCTTTTGAATCCGTAAGTGCAGTTAAATCACAGCAAAAATGTTTATTTTGGGTTCATACAGCTGTAGTAAACGGTAGCGGTAAAATGCCGGTGTGTATCGAGGCCAGCCAGAGAAGAGTGTCTGCAGAGTCCGAGACCAGTTGAGACTCTACGGAGGTGGGTGATCGGGTAAGCCTGTTAGTTTTGGCCTTTAAAATATCAGATCTCTAAATAATAAGTGCTTTTTACCTCAGGAGTTTATTACTTTTAATACATTTGACATTTTTATCATCTCAGAGACATGGTTGTCTCAGGGAGACTGTAGTTCTCTCGTTGAAGCAACCCCCCCCCCAGATTTGACACATCTCCACCAACCCCCGGCTAAGAGAGGAGGGGTTGCTCTTATCTACAGAAATGTTTCTAAATGTTTGACTTCATTTGAACATCTTGGTTTTATAGTAAACTCTAAAGATCCAGTGATCATTTTAATAATCGACAGACCGCCCAGGCCTAGCAGTAGAATGTGCTGAGTTATTATTCCATTTTACATCAAAGTATGACAAAATTCTTACTTTTGGTGATTTTAACCTCGGGTTAAACTCGGGCCCTATTTGTAGGCCTCTGCTCGAAAATGGCATACCCACACTAAAGTGACCATAGTTCTGTAACTACAAGGTCTATTTTGATCATTTTTGTTGATATAATCAGATCACAACACTTGTGAGATTGTTCAGATGGGTAATATTGTGTATATGTTGCTGGTTAATATAGTAATGAAGACATTACACAGCTCAAATTGAAAATAATCAGGTTCGCCTGAAAAAAAAAGCACTTTTATTGATATAAGGTTTTTGAAATAATGCAGATATCTCCCTAAAAACTCCCAAATCATAGCACAACCGATCAGTAGTTGCTGAATAAGAGGCTTTAGTAGAGAGCGGTCAAGCGAGGTCATCATTTTCGAACCAGCTGTTGCAGCTCTTACATTGTACTTTTATATACTATATAACTATATATTTCACTTTTTTTATCACTCATATTATTCAATACATCCAAATACAGCTGTCAGGAATCATTTTGAGATTCCTAACATCACCAGAGCCTGTTTCTGGCTGTCATCTATAGGATTTTCTCAGTTCATGTGTGTGTATGGGGCTGTAGCTCAGCCTATCATCGGTCGATTTCAGTCAATGAGCCCTCCTTCGACGCGTCAGAGTCTCAGGAAGGCATGTGTCGAATTTGGTGTTGATTGACAAAAGTTTCAACCACTAAAGTTGCAAGAAATGCCGTGTGTAAATTTCTGCTCACCTGAAGTCTGACCGCTCACCCATGCTGGATTGACCGCTCTTATTCTGGAAACAGCTCGGAAGTAAACAGGATGCAGTTAGCGACAATGACTCCAGCTTTGAAACGGATAATCTGCGACGTTATTGTCCTCATTTTTCATAAAACTTGGCCAACAACCCACGATTTTTTTCGGCGGAGGGCAGTATGATGGTACGTTTGACCACTCACAGCTTCGTAGTGCTCCCACGGAGAGAAAAACCGAAGTTATTTACGCGTTTGGCCACGTGTGCTAATGCTATCAAATGTATTGCATGGCTTGGTAGCCGCTAGCATCAGGGTGCATATATTGATTTGCGGTACACATAACGGCGATTTCTGGCCAGGATTTCATGCTTTTATGCCACGTTTTCTAGATGCTTATATTAGTAGTCTATAGTTGTGTTTGGAGTGTGTAAGAAGTGACTTATATGATAGTGTTGCCCATACGTTGCTGTTTAATCCGGTAAAAAAACTGGACCAATCCACAATACTGGCGAACAATAAGGCTATTTTCCGAACAATATTTTCAGGGGTTCTGAGCCCGAGAGCCCCCAAATTTGGGGGCGTGGCGCTTAAGAGGCTGCCCTTCACAGACGTGTGTCACTGCTTTTATGGATACCCTGGAATCCTTTAACCTCACTCAGGCTATACAGGAGCCTGCTCACTCAAAGGGCCACACCCTCGATCTACTGTGGTCTCAGCCCTGATAACTTTGAGACCAAGGATATCTGTGTGTCTGATCAAAAAGCGGTTTTATTCAATGTGGTTTTATTCCATCCTCTACCAGTTATTCACACTTCACCTGTCCGCCGCCGGGTTTGGACAGCATTTTACCACAGCTTTTATAACTGCCTTTATTCCTCATTTTAACTGAGAATAGCTGGTCTCCCTTTTTAATCAGACCTGTCAGACTGTCCTGGACTCTGTTGCCTCCCTAAAAGACAAATATAACACCCCAGCCCTGGCTAAATGAATCCACCCAGGATTTAAAGAACTGTAGGAAAAACAGGTCTACATGTATTTTATTAGTTGGAAAGATGCAATGAGGACTTATCAAACGGTAGTTAAAAAAGTAAGAACTTCCTTCTTCTCCAACTTAATTTTAGCAAACCACCTGAATTCTAGAATTCTATTTGAGATACTCGACTCAGTGGTCACCCCCTCCCCTGTCATTTTACTGATGCCTCACAAGAGATGTGTGAGCAGTTTTTAAACTTTTTACAAACGGAGTCAAGGACATCAGGTGATAAATCCATAACTCTCCCCCCCCCCCCCCCGCAACCGTGTCTTACATGTCAGTAGGGATATTCCTAGTTATTTTAGCAATTTTAAACCTGTTTCTCTGTCCTTTTTAGCTGAAATCATATCGTGTATGAAATGAAACAACGTGCAGTCTTAATTTTATACCAACTACATTTCTTAAAGAGGTTATTAATACAGTTGGTCCCAGTATTGTAGTGATTATTAAAAGTTCATTAGCAACAGGAAATGTTCCATCGACTCTTCTACATGTGGTCCAACCTCTTTTAAAGAAACCCAATCTTGATCCCTCTGCTCTTAGCAATTTTAGGCTCATTTCTAAACTTCTGTTTTTATCAAAAGTGGTTTCAACTCAGCTTTTATGTGTCTTAATAATGTCTTCGAGAAGTTTCAGTCAGGTTTTAGAGCTTTACAGAAACCGCCCTCCTCAAGGTATCCAATGATCTAATTTTAGCAGCCGACAGGGGGGAGAGCTCGATTTTAATTCTTTTAGACCTTTGACACAATAGACCATGCCATTTGTGTCAGGATCCTTGTCTGACCCGTTGTGTGTTAACCTCTGTTTCCCCCGATCTCCTGTCCTCATGTGTTCATTCCCTTCTTTGCTATTGTATGCCATGACCCAATCCCAATGTCCCCCCTTACGGACGGACTTTGAGGCGCGCTCCTGCAAAGTCCTTGAGGGTTTAGGGATGTACAAAGTATAAAATAAATACACACAATTGTACATCGTATTTTCTGTTGTTTTCATGGTAACATGATATGTTGCAGCAAAGTGCTGTCCCATTCCTATTTACACTATCTCAAACCCTCACAGTCTCTCACACTCAACCACTTACCAGGTGACGTCAGAAAGTCCTTGAGGGTTCAGGGTTTGAGGCTTTAGGGGGGACATCGGGATTGGAACCATGTGTTCTGTGTTTTTCCTCCGCCTGCCTCCAGACACCTCCCATGGCCACACCCCTGATTGGTGCACAGCTGCAGACAATAGCGCAGCACTGGTGTTGGCCGTCTTGTGTCGCACTCTTGACACACAAATATACCTTCCCTTGAGACCTGATGACCCAAAACTATGAAGGCAAATCACTGTCAAAATCCGAGAGCGCAAATTAGATCCACTCGCGCGCAAATCAAACAGCCCCACGCGTATTTTACTTTGACGAGCGCTTTTACATCACTCTGCAAGCAAAATTCACTCTCGCGCGAGCAAAAGTCGCTCGCAAAACTTTAACCTGCTCGCTCGCGAAACTTTAACCTGCTCGCTCGCGAGTAGATTTTCTTTTTCGCAGTAAGTGGGCGGACCCGGACTCCATTGTATCTCTACATCCAATTGGTTACAATCCTCGTCTTTGGATAGACCGGATATCACTCTGACACAGACGCTAGTTCTGATAGAGGTGGTTTTCAATCCGCCACTAAACACTACTCCACTACATCTCAGGATGTTCTACATTTGTCTGACAGGTTTTGTAAACTTTTCAGACTGTAGAGGCTGATGAAATACAAATTATGTTAATAGCGTTTTGAAATACAATAATTAAAAATGTGTTTATCTTTTAAATGGGGTCAAGTTACTCAGATTGTTTTAAATTCACTCCATCATTCTATTACAGACAATGTGTGTTTGATGCTGTTGTGTTTACAGAAGAGATATAATGTAGTTGTATATAATATGAGCAACAATTTGGACCTGCTCAAGGATCTGGAGACAAGACCACTGTTTGTATATTAACTGTTTGCCCAACTTAAATCACTGACTAGTAATTAGTGGATGAAAAAGTATTCAGATCCTTCACTGCAGTAAACGTACTAATACCATACTGATGAAGCAATACACGAGTAAAATATCTGCATTCAAAACCTTAGTCAAGTATGTTATTATCAGCAAAATGTACTTTAAGTGCAGAAAGTAAAAGTACCCGTGTAGTAAAATTTACATTATTTGCCCCTGACCTGTAGTGCAATCTGAAAATCTCCCCCTATCAGGCTTTGCCTTCTGTGTTCTGTGTGTGTCTTTGTATAGCTCCACCCTCCTCACTCTACCTGTCAGCCACTCCCTCAGCACCAGCCTAACTCCCTTCACCTGCCTCTGATCACTAATCAAGCACTCCCTCATCAGCACAACTCCCCTCACCTGTTCAAGCCACTATTTAAACCCCTGCCTCTCAGTCACTCACTGCCAGATCATTGTCATGTCTACCCGCCCGTTTGGCTCGTCCTGTTCCCGGTTTCCCCGTCTGCCTGCCCTGCCTCGTCCTGCTGGATTTCCCCCTTCGTCTCTTGTGTCGTCCGTGGATTCCCTGTGTGTTCTTGTAAGTGTCCTGTTATCATCTAAGTATTCATTAAATTCATGCTTCACTCTACCTCTGGTCTGGTCTGCGTTTGAGTCCTCCATCATGTCCCGTGACACCCTAGCGTGTCAGAGTGATATCCGGCCGATCCAAAGACGAGGATTGTAACCAATTGGATGTGGAGATACAATGGAGACTGATGCCATGTCGATGACGCCCACACCCGTGTTCGCTACTTGATTGGTTCTTAGCAGTCATGACGTGTCCTTCCCTGATTCGTGACGCCCCTATCACCTGACCGATTCCTGAAAATCATAAACAACAACATTGATCACCGATCGACTACCAGGTTAATTTAACATGGACAAATGATTACAGGCGATGCTGACCTTGTCTTTACTAGCAGCTGTTGTTCAGTTAAAGTCTGCATTATTACGGAGGAAGCCGCTGTTATTGAAGCGATTAGCGAGCGGCGTGTCCAGCGGCGTTATCAGACCTACGGAGCGGACGTCTGAAGTCACGGTTAGCGGCTTTAGGGAGGGTGATGGACACAAAACGGAGGACTTTCCTTTTCTTATTAATGCTTATTTTGTTCTGCACATCTATTGTGAAGTCCACAGATAAAATGTAAAGGAACAAAAGCAGTAAATGCTCTCCAGTAGGACAGAGACTTCAGCCACCAGCAGAGCTACGAGTGAGAACAGACAACGACACAGAGAGGAAACGAGTGAGAGACGTGTGTTAACCACATTTATGGACCCATAATCTAGTAAACCTTTATGTGTAAGTGTTAATATTAAAGTAAATTTGATATGTGATAGAGTTACAGCACTGTTGCTCTATAAGTCTGAAACATAAAACTTTCGTAAACGTAAAAGCGCTCGTCAAAGTAAAATAGGCGCGCGGCTGTTTGATTCGCGCACGTGCGTGGATCTCATTTGCGCTCTCTGATTTTGACAGTGATTTGCCTTCATACAAGAAGCCTAGCTGCTATTTTAGACTGTCTTAATGATGTCAACTGTTGGATGGCACAACATTTTCTATAGCTCAATAACTTTAAATCTGAAACATTATTTAGTCCCCCAAACCATATCACTCTCGTTAAAAGTGCCATTGGCCCCCTGTCTGTTAACATAAAGTCCACTGCCAGAAACTTAGGAGTAATATTTGATTCAGATTTAAGCATCAAACCACAAATCACAACAGTTGTCCAGTCCTGTTTTCTTCAAATCAATCTCCAAAATCCAACCAATCCTCTCTCACCCTGACCTGGAAAAAGTCTTTCATCTTTTTAAGACTTGATTACTGTAACTCCCTTCTCTCTGGCATCAACCAAAAGTCACTCTCTCTCCTCCAACTAGTTAAGAATGCAGCAGCTCGGCTTCTCACTGGTTTTAACAGACGACATCACATCACCCTGATCCTGGCTTCTCTTCACTGGCTCCCTGCCCGTTTTAGAATCGATTTTAAGGTTTTACTGATCACTTTTAAAGCACATCTTGGTCTGGCCCCAAAATATATGGAGGAAATGTTGACCCACTATGAGCCAGCTCGCAGCCTTAGATCCTCAGGTGAGGCCCTTCTGTCTGCTCCAAAGTCGAGGCTAAAAACTAAAGGTGACTGTGTTTTTGCCATCAGGACCCCTCAGCTTTGGAACGAGCTGCCTGAGGAGATAAGGCTCTCAGAATCAGTAATCTCTTTTAAATCACTTCAATGGTTTTTACAGACTGGCTTTTATATGATGTTGTCGCTTTACTGCTTTATTTGTTGATTTTACTAAAATATTTTATTTTATTTATTTCTTAGTTTATTTTTATCGCATCAACTGTTTTTTCCGTTTCATCTATCTACTATCTATCTATTGTTTTATCCGGGTTTAACTCCTACATTAGTCGTCGTGCTTTGTTGGGCTCACTCTTGTTATTATTGCCTTGCTTTTGCTGCTTCTATCTTTGCAGCTGCATCTGTTTGTGCATTTCCTTGAGAGATGGGGTCAGGTTAGCTAGTGTGAACATTTACAAACAGCAACTTGCTTTGGGAGTAGGATAGCATCCAGCAACTTGGAGACAAGTGTATGACGAGCAATGGGTTTGCTTGATTTTTTCCACCTCAGCAGTCTTCATCAACATATTTATCATAGTTGCCTCTGCCATAGGCTCAAAAGGTGGCCTGCTCAAGGCTTGCAATACTAGTGGCAGGTCCCATTCCGCAGCTGCTTTACCATATGGCATAACCTCATGGCACGGCGCGGAAAGTGTGTCACACAGTGATGCGCACCAACTGACCTTCCATCAATGTAGCCATGGTTTATATATATATATATATATAGATGCCACATGAACCTTTAAGGTTGTCCAGCTTCAAAAAGATACTGCATATCAGCGTCGGAAATACACGAGGGCAAAGGGCAAAACTGCCCCTAAGAAATATAATTTTGCCCCCGATATCACTAGGAGAGGGGCAAAAAATGACCCCATAATTTCCTCTAATGATAATTTATGACCCGGTCCAGTTGCCATAGAATGGTTTTGGGTGTGTGTGAAGAACCGAACGTTCTAAACAAATAAATAAATGGAGCGCTTCTTAAAACCCTTTGGGCCCGAGAGCCCCCGGTGGGGGTCTTTTTTAGAGTGTGCAGCATTCAGCGTGTCGTATAAAGCATTTTTCATAAAGAAATATGATTATTGCTCCAGACAAAATACATATCGAATTAACGTGAAAAGTCCGAGCAACATCATCATACCAGCCATTGTAAACACTGCAAACACAATTATACATGAACTAATATCATATCTGGACGATATCTGGAAGATTTGCCACAATTTTGGCCAAAAATCGGCGATCTATGCTCACTCTATGGCTCTCTCATCACGGAGCATGATCGCACATGGCGGCTGAACACATGCAGGAGGGGCACGATTCGACCCGGAAACGCACAGCGGCGTCCAAATTACTCTCTTTCAAACCGTTCAAAAGTTATGGGTATGCATGCCAACATCAGCCACAGGTCACGAGAAAAAAAATTGGGTAAAAAAACTTACGTTTTGACGGTTTTAGCGACGAAAAACGGATTTATTCCAGCGGATTTCGGTGCAGCTCTTTCCTCCATGTTGTGCTGCATGCCTGTGAGTGAGATCAATGCGCTGGCGGAATGAATGACAAAATGGCAGACGATTCTGTGGGGTGGAGCAATCCATGTAGAGAGGGGGGTTCGCCCAGCATTTTGCGATTTTTAGTCAGTAAACAGACCCGGGTACGATCAAACACACCTGCATGGCTCCCGTTGGACTATCCCGCATCTAAAAATGTCTCACACGAGTAAATCGGCCTTACCAGGGTCACATGACACACATTATGAGCCATTTATTGTTATGAATGACAGATATGAAAAATCATAACTGCTCAAAATTATTCAAAATGGTGTCAAACTGATTTATTAGGATTATTGAACACTCTTAGTGATAAGAAAAGTGAATATATAGTTAATATGTAGTTATATAGTATATAAAATGAGTATACAGCAATGCAACAGCTGTTTCCGAAAATCATAATTTTGATTTTTATGACCATTTATGCTGGCCTTTCTTCACTCAATCGAAGTAAAATATGTTGTGGGGACATGTAACACGTGTTGTTCTATGACTTTTGTGTGGTTTTAGATTTACAGCTGCATTATTTAAATAAAAAAATGTTCAATACAAGTGCTTTTTTCCAGGCGAACCTAGAAATTTGTCAATTTGAGCTGTGCCATAAGTACATCAGTTATTAACCAGTAACATATACACAATATTTACACAATTAAACACATCTCACAAGTGTTACCAGTATTCTAGCATCAAAATTATTAAAATAGACCTTGTAGTTAGAGCTCAGGACTCTTTTGCGTATGGCTATGCAATTTTCGCGAAGAGGCCTAAAAATAGGGCTAGGGCCAAGAAGGTTAATCAGACCTGTGACTGCGAGACTGCGGTCAACTCAGCAGACACTTGATAACTTTAGTGCACATATATGCTGAAATTCATGGTAAACGCATTGAAACGGCACAGATCGGGAGCGAGCGAAGGACTTTGAAAGAATAACGTGAGACAACATCCGGTTTCTTCAGACGAACATCCGGTTTTCAGAATAAGATGCCAACAAAGTATACGTATTGCATAATGGAAATTAGATTAAATGAATTATATTCACATTAAGTATAAAACATGCTAACTGCATCTCGTGAGTTAAAGGGAAAATACGCCTAAATTGTGTGTAAAGTGTCTTTATTCTTTGATTTGAGGGTTGCTGGAAATGAATAATACCTGACTGACAGTCAATTAAGATATTTTACTAAGCAACAACTCTGAACTGAATTTGTACCTTCAAATGGCACATTTTTTAAATTTTTAAGGTGCTATAAAAATGTTTTTCTCAAAAATTCCACACAATGACTAATGCAGATGTTCAGGACAAAAATGGGTAATATCACAATATTTGAGGTGCTACAAAAATATTTTTCTCAATAATTCCATACAATGACTGATGTATATGTAATCAAGGCATCGTTGACTTAATAATTGTTAATAGTTGTTTAAAAAAATGTAATAATAACAATAAATAACCACAAAGAAATAAGAAAAAGTGAAATTGATTGTCTGATTTATGTTTGTTTTTTGTTCAAAAAAATCTAAGAAAACACTTTGAATCTGTAGACTACTGCCTAATAGTCTTATTATTGCCATTTGATGACAATTGCTCATATACTGTAAGCCTAAATAAGTATATTTATTATTTTGAACAAGACCCCGAGATACTTGAACTCCTTCGCTTGAGGTAGGCACTCCGTCCCCACCTGGAGGGAGCAATCCACCGGTTTCCGGCAGAGCACCATGGCCTCAGATTTGGAGGTGCTAACTCTCATCCCCGCCGCTTCACACTCGGCTGCAAACCGTCCCAGTGAATGCTGGAGGTCACGATCCGAGGAGGCTAACAGGACCACATCATCTGCAAATAGCAGAGAGGCGATCCCGAGACCCCCGAAACTGACGTTCTCCGCCCCCAGGCTGCGCCTAGATATCCTGTCCATGAAAATCACGTACAGGACCGGTGACAAAGGGCAGCCCTGGCGGAGGCCAACACCCACCGGGAACGTGTCTGACTTATTGCCGAGAATGCGGACACAGCTCCTACTGCAGTCGTACAGAGACCGGATCGCCCGTTGTAACGGGTCCGGCACCCCATACTCCCGCAGCACCCCCCACAAGATCCCCCGAGGGACCCGGTCGAAAGCCTTCTCCAAGTCCACAAAGCACATGTAGACTGGTTGGGCAAACTCCCAGAGCCCCTCCAGTAGTCTTGCGAGGGTAAAGAGCTGGTCCACTGTTCCACGGCCGGGACGGAATCCGCACTGCTCCTCTTGAAACTGAGGTTCGACAAGCGGTCGGAGCCTCCTTTCCAGCACCCTGGCATAAGCCTTCCCCGGGAGGCTGAGTAGTGTGATACCCCGGTAATTCGAGCACACTCTCCGGTCCCCCTTTTTGAAGATGGGAACCACCACCCCGGTCTGCCATTCCATGGGCACTGATCCCGACCCCCATGCGACATTGAAGAGGCGTGTCAGCCAGGACAGCCCAACTATGTCCAGCGCCTTCAGCATCTCAGGGCGGATCTCATCCACCCCCGGCGCCTTACCACCAAGGAGCTTTTTAACTACCTCAGCGACCTCTGCCAGGGATATGGGTGAGCCTCCCCCTAGGTCCTCAGGCGCTGCCTCCTCTGCAGAGGACATGTTGGTCGGGTTTAGGAGTTCCTCAAAGTGCTCTTTCCACCGCCCGACGATGTCCTCCGTCCGGGTTAGCAGTTCCCCCCCCCCTGCTGAGAACAGCCTGGGGTAAGCCCTGCTTTCCCTTCCTGAGCCGTCGGATGGTTTGCCAGAACCTCCTTGAGGCCAACCGAAAGTCCTTCTCCATGGCCTCCCCGAACTCCTCCCATGCCCGAGTTTTAGCATTCGCGACCACCGCAGCTGCAGCCCTTCTGGCCTGCCGATACCTGTCAGCTGCTTCAGGAGACCCCTGGGCCAACCAGGCCTTGAAGGTCTCCTTCTTCAGCTTGACGGCTTCCCTCACCTCCGGTGTCCACCACCGGGTTCTCGGGTTGCCGCCACGACAGGCACCGATGACCTTCCGGCCACAGCTCCTAGCGGCCGCGTCCACAATAGAGGCTTTGACCATGGTCCACTCGGATTCCGTGTCCCCAACCTCCCTCGGGATGTGTGAGAAGTTCTTCCGGAGGTGGGAGTTAAAGACCTCCCGGACAGGGTCCTCCGCCAGACGTTCCCAGTTTACCCTCACTACACGTTTGGGTTTACCGGGTCTTTCCAACCGGTTCCCCTGCCATCTGATCCAACTCACCACCAGGTGGTGATCAGTTGACAGCTCTGCTCCTCTCTTCACCCGAGTGTCCAAAACATACGGCCGCAAATCAAATGATACGATTACAAAGTCGATCATTGATCTCCGGCCTAAGGTGTTCTGGTACCAGGTACACTTATGAGCCACCTTATGTTCGAACATAGTGTTCGTTATGGCCAAACCGTGGCAAGCACAGAAGTCCAATAACGAAACACCATTCGGGTTCAGATCGGGCAAGCCGTTCCTCCCAATCACCCCCCGCCAGGTTTCTCCGTCATTGCCCACGTGAGCGTTGAAGTCCCCCAGGAGAACTATGGAGTCGGTAGGCGGCGCCCTTTCCAGGACCCCTCCCACCGACTCCAAGAAGGCCGCATACTCCGAACTGCTGTTTGGTGCATAAGCACAAACCACAGTCAGAGCTTTGCTCCCCGCAACCCGTAGGCGCATGGAGGCGACCCTCTCGCTCTCCGGGGAGAACTCCAACACAGCGGCGCTCAGCCGGGGGCTCGTGAGTATCCCCACTCCCGCCCGGCGCCTCTCACCCTGGGCAACTCCGGAAAAGGACAAAGTCCAACCCCTCTCCAGGAGCTTGGTTCCAGAGCCAACGCTGTGTGTGGAGGTGAGTCCAACTATTTCTAGCTGGTATCGCTCCACCTCCGGCTCTTTCCCCGCTAGCGAGGTGACGTTCCACGTCCCTAGAGCTAGTCTGTCGCCGGCGATCGGCATGCCCGGGCCTCCCGCCCGACCTACTGCCCGGTCTGCATAGCACCCGACCCCAATGCGTGTCCCTGCGGGTGGTGGGTCCACAGGGTGGCTGCTCCATGATGTTTATTCGGGCTGAGCCCGACCGGGCCCCATGGGCAAAGGCCCGGCCACCAGACGCTCGCCTACGAGCTCCCCTCCTGGGTCTGGCTCCGGGAGGGTGCCCCGGTTTCCCTGGTCCGGGCGAGGTGACTGTAGTCCGTGGGCTGCTCATCATTAGGGTCGTTTTGAACCGCTCTTAGTCTGGGCTCTCCCCTGAAACCTGTTTGCCTTGGGAGACCCTACCAGGGGCTAATGCCCCGGACAACATAGCTCCCAGGATCACTGAGCCACTCAAACTCCTCCACCACGATAAGGTGGCGATTCGCGGAGGACGCCTCCCACTGGAGGTTTTCCAGGCACGTCCAACTGGGAAGAGACCCCGGGGAAGACCCAGAACACGCTGGAGAGATTACATCTCCCAGCTGGCCTGGGAACGCCTCGGGATCCCCCAGAATGAGCTGGAACATGTTGCCGGTGAGAGGGAGGTCTGGGTCGGCCTGCTTGCCCTGCTGCCACCGCGACCCGACCCCGGATAAGCGGTGGAAAATGGATGGATGGATTATTTTGAACAAAGGTTAAATGTTGTTTCAAAAAGTGCCCCCAATTCTTTTTAAATGCCCCTGGATTTCAGTCAGTGGGGGCAAAAATTGCCCCCTAAAAAATATGTAAATGTCCTACCCTGCTGCAAATACTTCAGTATGTCCTGCAAAGGGCATGAGACTGGATCTGACCCCGTGTCTCGGCACCACTCTTGTGGAAGGAGCCCTTGCAATCTGCAAGGTCTCACAAATTGAGGGCTCAAGGTCAGTCAGGAGCAACCACTCCCCCTCAATGGCCATACCCAGAGTTGAAGGAGGCCCGGGGAAAAACCTTCCCGTCCAGCTGGGACAGGAGGTCTATCCTCATCAGAAGCTGCCAAAGATCCCCATACAACAGACAGAGGAGCATGGGGAACCATTTCCTTGATAGCCACCTGGGGGCCACTAGGAGGACACTGTGAAACGACAAGCTCACTCTGTGAAACGTGATTGCTACCAGGGAGATCAGAAGGAATGCATAGAGAAGACCACTAGGCCAGGCATTGGCAAAGCATCATCCCAAGTGGGGCACTGGTGTCCGCCAAGGACAACCAGGACAATGACTCGTGCACTTTGAGGCAAATAGGTCCACCTGAGCCTGCCTGTATCGATCCCAAATCAACTGAGGGTGCAACCTCCATTACCCAGGCTGCAGCCTCCAGCCACAGAGTTTGCGCGGCCTCGAAGATGCCCTCAGGGATGCCAATTGGGGATGAGCCCATTCCCACAGCCTCTGAGCTTCCCTTAGGGACTTCAGTGACCTGGTCCCTCCTGTCTGGTTGATATAAAACATCGCTGAGGTGTTGTCTGTCCAAATAAGCACATGATTGTCCCTGAGAAAGGGCAAGAAGTGCTTCAGGGCCAAGTAAACAGTCCGGAGTTCTAGAACATTGATGTGCTGTACTCTCAACTGAGGGTTCCATAACTCTCTGGAACAAACGTCATCTGCCTACTGCCCCCAACCATGAGGTTAGGCATTTATTGTCGCCTCGCTGGGACTAAGCTGAGAGGAACACCATACAGTAAGATTGTGTGGTCCTTCCACCAGAGATGAACAAGACACTTGTGTGTCATATAGTGGAAAATATTCCTATACCCGCTTTGCGTGAGTCTTTTAATGCTGAAATAGCGAATACCGAAAACCAGTATTTATTCTCTGCGCAGAGAAGGTTCAATCATCACAACAGAATGCGTACAGTCTCAGTGAGCAAGAACCTTGAAAAAAGTGAACAAGCTGTCTTTATACAGAATGAGCAAAGGTGGGGGCCGATGGCCAATGTTAGACATGTTGGTCTCAGACTGATAGAAACAACAATGAAAAACAAACGGCCAGCAACCCAAACAAGCGGCCCAAAGGCCTTGGTGCTGGAACATCCTCATACAACACAGTTAGTTATCTCTGTGAACCAGCAAGGGAGAATTATTTTTTTACACAACAGAGACACAGTGAAGTTCAACAAAGTTCAGAGCAAAACTACTTATGCATGAATACAATATACTGAGTAGAAATATATATATATACTGCGTAAAAAATTACCATTACAGTCACTCAGACCTTGACCCGGAGTCCCGCTGGCATCCCCGACGTGCGGGAGGATGCGAGGGCCCGTTTATCGCTGCTGGCAGCTTTAATTATCATTATTATTCTACTATATTCACTGCTGCTGTTATTATTACTAGTTGTAATTATTCCATCATTATACTGCTTACTACTCATTATTTGAATAATTGATGTCATATGCATTGAATGTGTTGTAACTCTTTGGTGTTGTTCATTCTGTATACATGACGTCTATCTGTCCATGGGAGAGGGATCCCTTCTCTGTTGCTCTACCTGACAGTTTTCCTGTTCCGATGTGAGGGTCCTGGGACAGAGGATGTTGTATGTGTACAGATTGTTAAGCCTTCTGAGGCAAATTTGTGATTTTGGGCAAAATAAATTGAATTGAATTTAAGTTTACTGGCAGTCAGGAAGGAATGAAACAGAATGGAAGCTACGGCTGTCGTGTAACGTTTCCATTCATATGCATATAACAGCTCTTCAGAGCCATATTTCACAAGAAGTTATGGTCAGGAAAAAAACATGTTAGTTTCCATTCTCTCATAACAGTTATGCCGTCTGGTGTGGGCACCAAAACTATGCCCAATCTGCACATTGTATCCCTTTCGATCAAATTTATTGGACAATGTAAATGGTAAATGGAGTCTTCCGACCACTCAAAGTGCTTTAACATGTCGTCATTCACACCCATTCATAAACTGATAGGGCTCCCATGCAAGGTGCCACCTGCCCATCAGGACTCTAACTAAATATTCATAACCATTCACAGGGAGCAATTTTGGGTTAAGTGTCTTGCCCAAGCACACATTGACATAGAATAGCAGAGCCGAAGATCCTCTGATTGAAGGACGACCCTGTTCTACCACTGAGCCACTGAGGTGGAGGCTGAAATAGCGCAGCTTAAAGCACTGGTGTTGGCCCTCTTGTGTTGCAGTCTTCCTGTTAACTCAGGAGTCAGGTGTTTGAATAAACCAATTTGAATCCTCTTCACATCTTAGTGGGGTGGTAAAGTGTTGAGTTACGGATTTTCCTGACACGCAAATTGAGCTTAAGTATCTGCCACTCATCTTTGGAGGTGAGTGAAACTCTGATCGTTTAATCACTGGGTTGCACCTGAGAACCAAAAACGGGATTTGATGCCCAGCAATGAGAGGTGGATCTGTGAGGGCATTCGTAGACAAGCTTCTTTGGTGTATTTAACATGTGTGCCTGTTTCGAGTGTGTCATCTTGTTCCTGTTTTTGTTCTAACTGCTCTCTTGCTTCACTCAAAGGTTTGTGTGTGTCATGTGTGGTGCAATTACCACCTTGATGTCTAGACTTGTCATCCGGAGCTTGTGTGTTCTCTGCTGCTGGCCTCCTCCCTCTCCCTGACTCCTCCTGTCTTTAACTGGCATTCTGTTTCTTGTCTGGACAGTCTTTCGCCCAATGTCCATGTTTTCCACAGACAAAGCATGTGTTGGATTGTACCTCCTCTGCCCCCATGTCCTCTACTTCGTCCGTGCCTACAGCCATGTCCTCTGTACTGTCCTTGGTACATGGTCAGCTGTGTCTTTCTTTTGTTTTCTTTGAGCTTTTCGGCGAGAATGGCATGTGACTCGATCATGTGCAATTTGTCAGTCCTAAGTGATGCAGGTGTGCTTGATCACATCAGCAATGTCCTTTTTTATGCCATTTGCAAAGCAGTCTCTCTGTGAGCTTCCCACATCGAGTGAGGTAGTCAGCGACTGGCTCAACTTCTTTCCGCTTACGGAGTGAGAGTTTGTTTATGTGCATTCTCACTGGAAATGCCATTTTTATGCGTTCTTATTTCGAAATGATCTCCGTCCAGAGAGATCGTCTTTGTTTTAAAACTGGATGTAGCCTCAGAGTACTGTCGATTTGCTTTGCTAAACCTGTATTTTGACTTTTTACACAAGTCCTTGTCCCCACTCCTAAATGCCTGTTCCTTATGCAACCTTAGCTGTCTGAGCTTAGCTGTGAACCATATTGTTATTATACCTCACCCTGGTGCTTGTTGGAACACAGCTGTCCTCACAGAAGCTGATGTATGACATCACAGCCTCTGTGTACTCATCCAGACTGTTGGTAGCAGTCCTGAAGACATCCCAGTCTGTACAGTCTAAACACGCCCGAAGATCCTCCAGAGCTTCACTGGTCCGCTGCTTTTGATTTCCTGTGATGTTGTTCCTTCCCAGTGAGCATTTTTCCGTTTAACAGACGTTTAAAAGACGTCTACGCCCACCGTTGAAAAGACGTTCAGAATTGGTTCAAAAGTGAAAGTTTTTTCACCGACTATTTGAAGACGTTGATTAAACGTTAACGCTTAGACCAGATTTCAACGGGATTTGCAATACTACAATTTTTCATTCTCTACATTGTGCTAATAATAGTATATCATCATTTTAGAGGCTTGCTAAGAAACCAGATCCACATTTATCAGTTGAAAGCCAGTATTGCAAATCCCGTTGAAATCTGGTCTAAACGTGAACGTTTAATCAACGTCTTCAAATAGTCGGTGAAAAAACTTTCACTTTTAACCGTGTTTTCAACGTCACCGTGTTTTAACCGTGTTTTCAACGTCGAAATGCTCTCAGTACTTCTGGGTACAGGATGACAACTAGACAACCCACAGCACATTACAAGTTACATACTTAGTCATATTACATTAACATTTTCCACTTAAAGGACAACAAAAACACAATGCTCTTGATACATTTTGATTCATTAAGGAACACTATGTCACGGGCATGGTGAGAACTCAAGCGCAGACAGCCAGATGCAGTGAGAAAAAGGGTTTTAATGAAATACGAACACATACAGGGAATCCAAGGACGAGACAAGAGACGAGGGGGCAAATCCAGCAGGACGAGGCAGGGCAGGCAGACGTGGGAAACCGGGAGCAGGACAAGACAAACAATGATCTGGCAGTGGGTGACTGGGAGGCAGGGGTTTAAATAGTGGCTTGAACAGGTGAGGGGAGTTGTGCTGATGAGGGAGTGTTTGATTTGTGATCAGGGGCAGGTGAAGGGAGTTAACTGGTGCTGAGGGAGTGGCTGACAGGTAGAGTGAGGAGCTACAGAAAGAAATACACAGAACACAGAAGGCAAAGCCTGATCGTGACACTATAAATATTAAATATAATATAATATAGTATATTTATTAAATAAAAGCACAATAAAATAGGAGAGATGAACAACTATGGAAATAAAACTATATTCTGCTGAAATCAGCTAGCTCCCACCTGTCATGTCTTGAAAAACAACTTTTTTTTAAATCAATAAACAGTCAGTGTAGTGTAAACATAGCACCCTTATGTTTCGTTTATTTTTAAAAGCCACCCCCACCGGACCTCCCAGGAGCCTGCTTCAAATGTTCTGCCATGGCTCTGTCAACTTTTGACTCTGTGGCACTGGGGTCGGACCGTATGACAGCCTCTATAAAATTAGGAGAATAGCATTATTGAATATAGTAGATCATGAAATGTGAGACTTTGACTGTACAACCATTCATTAAATGTATTTTGCATTAGAACATATATTACCTTTAACCACAGAGTACAGTTCAGTTTCCCTGAAGGCACTGTGGTTCTTCTGACCACCTCCTTTCATGTTGAAAGTGACCATTCATTTGTTTGTGAAAAGTCAGTGAATAAGAAAATGCATAGTGTCACTGAAGCAGTTTCAACTCTCAGTAATGCTCATCTGTTTAGAATGGCTCCATAATGTCCATGCCTGTTCAATTTTATTTCCACTTCTTTAGTTGACAGATATTAGCGTGTTGGTGTGACGTTCATACCTGTCCATGATTTTGTTTGTTCCATCTTTTATATTCCCCGCCCCCCACTTTGGGCAGCAGATGAACCTGTTTAAAAATAAAGGCGTACAATCTATTGCTCTGTGCTCTTAGAGACCGACTTCAGTTTTTTCATAAATGTTTAAAGCTTAAAAACAAATTATCTTTAAAAATCTTTTCTTTTCTGCTCAGCATTTTTTAGTTTGCCCTCCAGCTCCTCGTTGCTGTTTAATGTCGGGACCTGTCTTTGAAGTCCTTCATGCTCCACCCCTCTCCCGATTCTTTTCACTTCCTCAATGAGGTCCACCAACTTCCCGAGCATCACCCTCTGGAATTCTTTAAAAAAAACATTGCATGGTCATTGATGTAGATATTATAGACAAATCCCTCAGTCTAAAAGCTATTACTTACTTGCTGTCAGTGGTGGGCCGTGCACTTTATACCTGGGCCTTCACTGCTGTCCTGCAGCTGAAACACAGCTACGGTTATTTGTTTTGTGTAAAATGAAGCCAACACCTGTAGATACACTAACTGCAGAGAATACGCCGAGAGTGCGTCTCCTCTCTTCTCTGACTGCAGCTGGGACTGCTGCGAGAGAGAGAGTCCGCCTGTGAGTGCTTTGGGGCGGCTCACGGCAGTGCAGAACGTACGAGCTTTAACGTCAGAGTCAAAACACCAGAAAAGTCTCCAACACCAGTACAAGTCGCTAGTAGCTTTTGACAAAAAAAGTCTCCACCAGGGTTTGGAAAGTCGCCAGATTTAGCGAGAGAGTCGCCAAGTTGGCAACACTGGCACCGACTAAATGTGTTCCCAGAGCTACATTGGACGTAACAATGGTTCCTATCACATATTAAACCAAACAAAAATCCATCTTCATAAAAACAAGTTGTACAAATAATTATATACAAACAAGCATATTAAAGCTACTGCAGATGCATTTAACTTACCAAAGCTGTTGTTCAGTTAAAGACAAAGTGCATCCTCCTTTCTTTGTTAATAAAGAGTTTAATCTTACGGTTATTCAGTACATCCGTGTGTTTTAGTTCCAGTAAGAAGTCCTTCTCCATTCATGGACGCCAGTGAAGACAGTCGAGTCTCCCCAGTTGTATTTCTTGAATAGGTTTTAATGCTTTTGAGGGCTGAAAATGTCCGCTCCACAGAGGCAGCAGATATTGGGATTGTCACCGCCCAACATGTCACGCTAGCCCACTGACCAATCACGTATTGCTCGGCCAGCTAGCAGGCTCTGACACGTCAAAGAATACGCCCAACATGTCAAACTAAAGATCTGATTGGTTGAACACTATGACAATCAACAATATCGTCCCCATTCACTTAAACTGCAAAGGGATTCACGTGTGAGTCTGCAGGCCTCGGGCCTCTGTTCTTACCTAGAGACACAGAGGTGAAATCTGATTGGATAAAAGCTCTACTTAAAACAAGCTGCACTGGAAGCAGAGCAACTGAGGAAGACAGTAGCTGTGCAATGAGAAAATAAGATAATGGGGAAAATATTTTTATAAATTATAATACATGTAGTGTATTTAAGAAAACATATTAAATTATAAAATAGCTATAACTTTGTGATTCTGTCTAGGCCAGCAGAGAAGGCCTTGCTGGTCCTGACGGCCCACCACTGATATCACTGATCAGCGATCTCAATTTGAAATATGGGAAAAACATCTTCTACCAATACCATGAAGCCACCCTTTACATAACTCAATTTAACTGCCAACTGAACTGGTCCGTTCAGGAATAACTTTAACGAAAGCATGTGTTCATACCCCAACTGTCATTTCGGCCACATCTGCAGCAACTGCAAGCACGCTGCGTCTGCCCCTGACGCATATCCAGTATCCCTCCACGGCCGGGGAAACATCGTGGTTCAAAAACATTTTAACACAGCATCCCTCCACACCAATAAATGTCCAGTCCCTTGCATTCAAACTCTACTCTCATCCTGACTGTTTTCGTAGACCATCTTCTCACAAACATGTCTCAGGGTTTATGGGTCTGAGTCCTCACAATGCCTATCAAAGTGTATGTGGGAAAAAATCTTCAGTCAGCAGTAAACGATCCAGAAACGTTTTTTAGCTGCTTAAAATGCCGCGCCATCCGTGGGTTTGGGGGGGTTCCATCAAGGCTCTCTCTGACTCTTTTTCCCAGTTTTCAAGTCCTCAGCACTGTATGAGAATTACCCCTGTAGCTGTTGCCTGCTTTGTCTGCTCATCAACAGAAGACGCTCCTCTTCCAAAGACATGCCTTTCATGAAACGCATCACATGGTCAGCCGTCACTCATAGCGTGCCATGACAGGCTGTGACATGATAACACACAAGCTGATTCACTTTCCCATTTTTAATTCCAGACTTTCCGGAGTGTTTTTCCAGAGGCCAGTCCAGTATTAGTACCAGTTCCCCCTTGTCAGACCTTAACGCTTTCCTAATTCAAAGCCTCATGTTGAAGCATATGGAGTCTGCTAAGATGTACAGTATATGAGAAAGGGTTTAGCAGTTTCTACTGTAAAAACAAGATTTTGCTTGGAGTACTTTCGCTTTGTTTTGTGTTTCTCTTGGCATGCCTCTCACAGTTTGTGACTTCATTTGCTACTGCATTGACGTTTGCCATTTTAAACCTCCATATATTCGCAGTTTGATTGACGGCATTCAATTTAATATTAGATATTACGATCCTTCTTCACCAAGTTAGTTTTATAATTCGGCATCAAATTACTGCTGAAAGGTATTTGTTGGAGACATAATGTGGTTTTATTGTTTTCTTTTGTCTTTGAGGGAAACACGGGGTGTGTTTACATATGCAGTTCTGACATTGAACACTGGGTGGCACATTGACCTCAAAGTGCATTATAGGTAAGTGCCTGGTAATGAGAATCAGGTGTGTGGACGGGAAGCTAACAGTTTTTGACTGTGTTAGCCAACGTGTCAATGTAGCCTGCCAGCGTAGTGTGTCAAGGTGTTGTATTATCCTGTGATCTAGTATCCTGTGGTGTTCTGTTATGGTGTCAATGTACAAACGGAATAAATGGTTCTACGGATCGAAAGAAAGACAGCGCACTGGACAGTGAAATGTTTGTGACATAGAACACGCATCCGAACAAGTTCTCCCGTTCGCCCCCCAGTAAGATAAAATGGATATTTGTTAAAGTGATTACAGTATTGTTAAACCTTCTCCCCCAGTTATTGAACACAGACAGCCTATTACTCTTTCTCTTTGGCATAGGATGCTGACAAAACTCCGAGCGTTTTTCCCCCTTACATTGATGCACTGCTCGATTCTGTTTTTCTATTAGCCTTCTATGCTTTTCTCCGATGTGAAGAATTTACAGCATCTTCTAAATCCTTCAACCCAAAATGAGACATCACATTTTCCGATCTGGCCTTTCATCCTAGTCATTATAGCTTAGGTCTTAAACACAGCGCATGCGGAGGTGCCTGCTTTGTAATTCTGGCTGGTACAGACTCTCTTTTTGCCCTTTAAATCCATGATTAACTACCTATGTGTAAGACCTACTACTTGTTCCACATCTCCTTTATTTCTTACCCCAAGTAATCTTCCTTTGTCTAAATCAAGGATAACTATCATTATTCCTCACTAAAGAGCAACGGATCACCTCAGCATTAGTCAGGGCATTCTTTTAGAATAGGGGCTGCTACTTCTGCTGCAAACCAAGGCATCTCATCTCCATCCATGCAACAAATGGGGCGTTGGACGTCTTCTGCCTTCACCTCCTTCCCACATCCGCCCCAACCTCAACACAATACCCGTAAATCAAAGATATTAAAGCCCTAAATGTCTGGTAACCTATTCATATAACTGGTGGTGGTGTAATTTGATGTCGTTTTTTTTCATTATTGGCATGTCATTTCATTTGTCTCATAGCATGGGATAGCATTACCTCACCCATGCATAATGTCCTTAATGTTATCACTAATGCTACTTAGCATTCTATTGTTTAAGTTGATATTCTCCCATACACTCTAATGCCATTGCACTCCCGTCTGTTCATTTGACTCACACTATTCTCTGGTATAACGTGACGTTCTTCATTTTCTGGTCTAACAGACTGTTTCCCAATCTAACGTGACTGTTTTCTTCTTTCTTGGTCCAATGTTTCCTGATCTAATATGACTGTCTCATTTCTCTGGTCTAATGTGACCGTTTTATAATTTCTTGGTCTAACAAGCTGTTTCTTGTTTCCTGGTCTAACTTGACTTAATCCAAAAATGGGCATAAAAGTGGATCATCAGTGGGGCTGAGACTCAAAGAGTTCTCTGGAGACTGATGTAACCATCTTGTATGAGCAACTCATCACAGGAAAGTATTCAATTCTAACCCATCTCATTCACTGTAAATGGGCACCATCTAGTGGCATAAATGAACAACAAAACCATGCTTTATTGATGAAGGATATTGTCTAAGATACACCAGCAGCTACTAACTAAGCATGGTTGTTAGTTAAGCTGCAACACCAGATAAAACATTACAGCAGCCTAAAATGTACAAATCATTCAGAATAATGTATCTTATTCAGGATTGCAGTGCAGTGTAATACACGACGCCAAATTAAAAAAGATTGCCCCCAGATGCCCCTAAAAAAAGTTCACTCACACACATGGAGGTTGTGGAGAAACCTGGAAAGCCGCAGTGCTAGTGCTTGTGCACACTTCAGAAACTGTACATTTTTTGATGTCAAAATTATTATTTCATAATTTTGATTTATTTCTCATAATTATGACGATTTTTTTCATCTGTTATAATGACTCATTTATTTTTATTTTTTTCTCTAACTGATATAAATGGGCTTCCGTAAGCAGGAGTGTGATAACCACGGGATGCTGTAACTAGATCAAATGATCACCTGTTATGTAAACTGCAATGAATAATATGTAGAGCAGATCAGCCAGATATGTTTTCTTTGTTTCTTGTTTCTCATTACAAAGACACTCGTGAAAATTGGAGCCTAGTTATTACCACCAAAATACTGTAAATAATGAATAATTGCTTTTTTCTGACAAATAGACCGGAAGTGTTCCTTTTGCTGCTGTTGACGGAACACCGGCGTGAGAACGCATAAAGCCGCAGACGGGAAGGTTGGACATCGGATTCTCCTCTCAGTCAAACAGGTTTGTACTGTTTTTGTGTAAATCAGTCCGCATCTTCGTGGACCATGAGCCCAACAGATCTGTGATGAGTGTTAAACAGCGAGGAGCAGCGTCTCCCATCCAAACAGC